>NC_134847.1:2785532-3091240 GCF_965363235.1 Mytilus galloprovincialis
ATGTATGATGTTATTAATCATAAAGAAATGATAATTGTTTGTGCCTTATATTGATGGATATTGATACTAGCGGTGGTCTTCTATTGATCTTTTCGGACCAGATCTTTCTGTGAAAGGTGATAATTGTCACATTTAACTGCTGATAAACCCCGTTGATCGGAGGAAGGGCGACATCTCGTCGATGGAATGATATTATCTATCAATTTTGTTTGATTTCATTGGTAAATTGTGTGTCAATTATGACACGTGACTTACTGGTTCTTTGTTTGTAATGTTTAACTTTCATTCTCACACACAAGAAAGTTTTTGCAGAGAGAGCGTCATAAAGCACACGGAGTTCCACATCTCGTGACTGGACTTAACGGATAAGGAAAACAAATATTACAAAACTGAAAAATTCGTCAATAGATTTAACGTTTAAGTATGTGTGCAAACTAGCCGATTCTTAAAAAAACATTCTCTCAAGATGTGTTTTGTGTCAAATATTATGTGACAACTATTCTACCGATGAAGGAATATTTTTATTTCAGAAACTTGGACTTTTTATAAAAACTTGATAAATCGATCGATAACCTTCCGAATGGTACCGATTTAAATTTAAAATGAGGCCGCATATCTAATATTGTTCAGGCTTAATTTGTATATATGTATTATAACTATCAGTAACCAGAGACATAATATATATATATATATATATATATATATATATATATATATATATATATATATATATAGTACAACTCGTCTTAAACATCAACCCAGCAATGTTAGATCTGTAAATTTGCTTTCGCAATTTCAGACGTACTTATATATATATAGTATATAAAATTATGTCTCTGCAGTAACATATATAATACATATTGTAGTATATGTCTCTTTAAAAAAAATTATATGTTTTATAAACAGAGTGAATTATGACTCGTGCAATTCCAGAAGTTTCAAAGCGATACTTGAAGGAAACGATCGTTTTATGCGAATGAACCATCATAACTTACCGAGAAACAAGATTTTGATGGATAAAGTAATTTACGCAGTACACCAAACAGAGCTCGAGAAATTATTAAAATATATGTATAATAAATGATATTACCAATATGCCAAAACCAATCCCAAAGCAGCTATATTTGTCATGTCATAGCTTGACCACTAATGCTATGGAAATATTTGTAAATATAATCTGCACCTTTCAAATATAGTAGCAAATTAAAAGCAAATATATCTATTTACCATACATTTCTAGCTGTCTGAAATATCTTTCTTTATCATTTCTTTGCATATGTATTCAAAGTTACATATGCCCAATATATTTACACATACATTTCTAGCTGTCTGAAATATCTTTCTTAATCATTTCTTTGCATATGTATTCAAAGTTACATATGCCCAATATATTTACACATACATTTCTAGCTGTCTGAAATATCTTTCTTTATCATTTCTTTGCATATGTACAGATGGGTGCACTCCTAACCTGTACAGCAAGTTAACTTGATAACCAGTCATTTGGACTGGTCAAAGTTAACCTGTGACCGAATATAGGACTGTTCTGACCAGTCCTAGGACCAAAATCTAGTTAACTTGAAAAGCGGACTTGGTCCTAGGACTGTTTTTTTTGTCTGCCAAAAAGTTAACTTGGAAACAGGTCCGCTATTGATATAAGTTAACTTCGAACCAGTCCTGTCATAAAGTTAACATAAGTTAACTTCGGAACCAGTCCTGTCATAAAGTTAACATAAGTTAACTTGGAAACCGGTCCTGCCACAAAGTTAACTTCTGCTTGGACAAATCCGATCAAAACCAGACCTGTTCACAAGTTAACTTTTGACTGGTCTGCTCAACACTAAGTTAACTTGTAACCAGGACCGCTCTTCGTTGATTTAACAAAAAATATTTTTAATATCTTTGTTTCGTAGTATAAACATCGACAATAAAGTAATTTGAAAATTAATACTTCCGTTTTATGAACAGGATTAAATACAAATTTTTGAAAATAAGTACGCACAGAACGTAACACAAATTTATCTGTGATCTGACAATCTATCTATTATAAAAACGATCTCGGTTACAATGATAACAGGCAATGAATATATATATATATTCCGAGATCAAATTCAATCATATTATGTATATTTTTGAAAAGAAGTATATTTGATGTTAGGTGTATACGTCCTTGTTAGTTATACATCCTTGAACTATGCAGCCACAATCAGCAATAGTTTAATTCATTTAAATAAAGACTACAAATTTTTGTTCGCCTAAATTAAGGGTGCAAGCATGTCTTCTTTTTACTCAAAATACTGATAGGTTACAAAATTTCAGTAGTTTTGATGCCTCCAGTTGACTTGTATAACAAAACTATTTGACCGCATCCACCAAAACTGACCATATATGCACTTTAATTTGTAAATCTATATACCCGCATAGTAAATAAGCCATATTTTTTATGTCAGGATTCAATGTATAATACAATCATGACAATAGACAGCAAAATTGCAATATAATAACAAAACATTTTGGTTCGCATAAATTTAAGATACCAGCATGTCCTCATTTTATTCAAAATATTGATACGTAACAAAATTTCAGTAGATTTGATACCTCCTGCTGACTTGTACAACAAAATTATTTGACCGCATCCACCAAAACTGACCATATGTGCACTTTAATTTGTAAATCTTTATACCCGCATAGTTAATCAGCCATATTTTTTATGCCAGAATCAATGTATAATACAATCATGACAATGGACAGCAATATTGCAATATAATAACAACAAATTTTTGTTCACATCAATTTAGGATACCAGCATGTCCTCATTTTATTCAAAATATTGATACGTAACAAAATTTCAGTAGTTTTGATACCTCCAGCTGACTTGTACAACTAAACTGTTTGACTGCATCCACCAAAACTGACCATATGTGCACTTTAATTTGTAAATCTATATACCCGCATTGTAAATCAGCCATATTTTTTATGTCAGGATTCAATGTATAATACAATAATGACAATGGACAGCAAAATTGCAATACAATAACAAAAAATTTTGGTTCGCATCAATTTAAGATACCAGCATGTCCTCATTTTATTCAAAATATTGATACGTAACAAAATTTCAGTAGTTTTGATACCTCCAGTTGACTTGTACAACAAAATTATTTGACCGCATCCACCAAAACTGACCATATGTGCACTTTAATTTGTAAATCTATATACCCGCATAGTTAATCAGTCATATTTTTTTATGCCAGACTCAATGTATAATATAATCATGACAATGGACAGCAATATTGCAATATAATAACAACAAATTTTTGTTCACATCAATTTAGGATACCAGCATGTCCTCATTTTATTCAAAATATTGATACGTAACAAAATTTCAGTAGTTTTGATACCTCCAGCTGACTTGTACAACTAAATTATTTGACCGCATCCACCAAAACTGACCATATGTGCTCTTTAATTTGTAAATCTATATACCCGCATTGTAAATCAGCCATATTTTTTATGTCAGGATTCAATGTATAATACAATAATGACAATGGACAGCAAAATTGCAATATAATAACTAACAATTTTGATTCGCATCAATTTAGGATACCAGTATGTCCTCATTTTATTCAAAATATTGATACGTAACAAAATTTCAGTAGTTTTGATACCTCCAGCTGACTTGTACAACAAAGTTATTTGACCACATTACCAAAACTGACCATATGTGAACTTTAAATTGTAAATCTATATACCAGCATAGTAAATCAGCCTTATTTTTTATGTCAGGATTCAATGTATAATATATCATGACAATGGACAGCAATATTGCAATATAATAACAACAAATTTTTGTTCTCCTAAATTAAGGGTGCCAGCATGTCCTCTTTTTACTTAAAATACTGATACGTAACAAAATTTCAGTAGTTTTGATGCCTCCAGTTGACTTGTACAACAAAATTATTTGACCGCATCCACCAAAACTGACCATATATGCACTTTAATTTGTAAATCTATATACCCACATAGTTAATCAGCCATATTTTTTTATGCCAGAATCAATTTATAATACAATCATGACAATGGACAGCAATATTGCAATATAATAACAACAAATTTTTGTTCACATAAATTTGGGATACCAGCATGTCCTCATTTTATTCAAAATATTGATAAGTAACAAAATTTCAGTAGTTTTGATACCTCCAGCTGACTTGTACAACAAAATTGTTTGACCACATCCACCAAAACTGACCATATGTGAACTTTTATTGGAAATCTATATACCTGCATAGTAAATCAGCCATATTTTTTATGTCAGGATTCAATGTATAATACAATCATGACAATGGACAGCAATATTGCAATATAATAACAACAAATTTTTGTTCACTTCAATTTAGAATTCCAGCATGTCCTCATTTTATTCAAAATATTGATACGTAACAAAATTTCAGAAGTTTTGATACCTCCTGCTGACTTGTACAACATAATTATTTGACTGCATCCACCAAAAATGACCATATGTTCACTTTAATTTGAAAATCTATAAACCTGCATAGTAAATCAGCCATTTATTTTATGTTAGGATTTAATGTATAATACAATCATGACAAGGGACAGCAAAATTGCAATATAATAACAAAAAATTTTGGTTCGCATCAATTTAGAATACCAGCATGTCCTCATTTTATTCAAAATATTGATATGTAACAAAATTTCAGTAGTTTTGATACCTCCAGCTGACTTGCACAACAAAATTATTTGACCGCATCCACCAAAACTGACCATATGTGCTCTTTAAATTGTAAATCTATATACCCGCATAGTAAATCAGCCTTATTTTTTATGTCAGGATTCAATGTATAATACAATCATGACAATGGACAGCAATATTGCAATATAATAACAACAAATTTTTGTTCACATAAATTTAGGATACCAGCATGTCCTCATTTTATTCAAAATATTGATAAGTAACAAAATTTCAGTAGTTTTGATACCTCCAGCTGACTTGTACAACACAATTGTTTGACCACATCCACCAAAACTGACCATATGTGAACTTTTATTGGAAATCTATATACCCGCATAGTAAATTAATTTAAATCAGCCATATTTTTTATGTCAGGATTCAATGTATAATACAATCATGACAATGGACAGCAATATTGCAATATAATAGCAACAAATTTTTGTTCACATAAATTTAGAATTCCAGCATGTCCTCATTTTATTCAAAATATTGATACGTAACAAAATTTCAGAAGTTTTGATACCTCCTGCTGACTTGTACAACATAATTATTTGACTGCATCCACCAAAAATGACCATATGTTCAATTTAATTTGAAAATCTATAAACCTGCATAGTAAATCAGCCATTTTTTTTATGTAGGATTTAATGTATAATACAATCATGACAAGGGACAGCAATATTGCAATATAATAACAAAAAATTTTGGTTCGCATCAATTTAGAATACCAGCATGTCCTCATTTTATTCAAAATATTGATATGTTACAAAATTTCAGTAGTTTTGATACCTCCAGCTGACTTGCACAACAAAATTATTTGACCGCATCCACCAAAACTGACCATATGTGCTCTTTAAATTGTAAATCTATATACCCGCATAGTAAATCAGCCTTATTTTTTATGTCAGGATTCAATGTATAATACAATCATGACAATGGACAGCAATATTGCAATATAATAACAACAATTTTTTGTTCGCATAAATTTAGGATACCAGCATGTCCTCATTTTATTCAAAATATTGATACGTAACAAAATTTCAGTAGTTTTGATACCTCCTGCTGACTTGTACAACAAAATTATTTGACCGCATTACCAAAACTGACCATATGTGTATTTAATTTGTAAATCTATATACACCATGACGTACCCCCATAGTATTAATCAGCCATATTTTTTATGTCAGGAATCAATGTATAATATAATCATGACAATGGACAGCAATATTGCAATTTAATAACAACAAATTTTTGTTCGCATAAATTTAGGATACCAGCGTGTCCTCCTTTTATTCAAAATATTGATACGTAACAAAATTTCAGTAGTTTTAATACCTCATGCTGACTTGGAAAACAAAACTAGTTGACCAAAACTGATCATATGTGCACTTTTATTTGCAAATCTATATACCCGCATACCATTGTACCGAGCGCCTTCATGTCTTCTCCTGGTGCTCCTGTTCACATTTTAGTAGGACCGTAAATGTACACGTAATCAATAATATTGGAAAACTGTTAATGCAAAAAATATTCTGATTAAATTGAGAATGTCAGAATTTCATCTCTGTATTCATTATAACAGTCAGATCATATATAGGAGTTCATGATGGTGTACGTGTAAGACAAAACTATTATGCCACATCATCCAAGTACCAACACTGACATGTCTGAATTCATTTGTACTATTTACAATGATTTAATAAAAAAAAGTATACGAGGTTCTCTTCTTGGAATCTATTATGTCGGTTGATTGATTTTGTTTATAGTTAAACGTCAAGTGGCAACTATTTCATTAGAGTGCGCATTGAGTATAATTTTAGGATGTCCCATATAAATATCGGCAATGACAAATCTCTCGATAAATCTGACGAATTTGACGAGATTGTTGATAGTTTTACCACACCGTATGCTTACGGACACTTTACAATTTCTGTTAGAATATTCTGCGGGAAATAGAATAGTAAATCCAATGCAAACAAGTTGAATATCAATGAAATATCCATGCAAGTATAAATTTATGCATAAAGTAAAATTTAGGAAGGGACAGGTAAACAACGGGGAACGAAGTAACGTAGACAATGTTGCCGATATCCCGTGATATAAGAATATTGTTCCAATGCGTTGGATAACCTTTCTATCCGCCTTCTAATAAAACAAACTCTGTGTGATCGTATAGCCATTTTTTATTTATATAAGAATACAAGTATATCAAATAAAAGAGAGCATTTGTATAATATCTAGTAGAGTCTAGCGAATAAATAATAAATGATATCTGTGGAAAAACAATGCCAATGTTGTTTACATATTTTAATCATGCGGAAAGCTCAAGGCTGATATGAAAACTCTTATAACGATAATCTGTCATAAGCAGACCTGTCCTCAGGTCTGTTCAATAGCAGACTTGTCCACAGGTCTGGTCAAAAGCAGACCTGTCCTCAGGTCTGGTCAGGAGCAGACCTGTCCACAGGTCTGGTCTGAGGCAGACCTGTCCTCAGAACTGGTCAAAAGCAGACTTGTCCACAGGTCTGGTCTTGGGCAGACCTGTCCTCAGGACTGGTCAAAAGCAGACTTGTCCACATGTCTGGTCTGGAGCAGACTTGTCGATAGGTCTGCAGAAGTCCTAAAAAAGCAGACCGTAGGTCTGGTCCACCAACGACGAAGTTAACTTGCTTGACTGCTTAAAAATTCTCAAGTTAACTTAGAAAGCAGTCAACAAGTTAACTCTAAGTTAACTTTTGTCAAGGTTAGGACCGCACCCATCTGTATTTAAAGTTACATATGCCCAATATATTTACACATGTCATTGATATTATCATTTGACCACATTTCTCAGTTGAACAAATTGTCTGCAAATCTATGTATTTACCATACATTTCGGAATATGTTCAAAGGCTTTTGATATGTTCTGATTTGACATACATTTTAGCCGACAATAAAGACTAACAAAATTATTCCTTTACAATACATTTGACAGGTCTCTGTAGATTAAAGGAAATGATGCTTTACACCCCTCTATAAAGTTCTCGTTTTGAATTGGTTTACATACCAGGAAAATGTAGATGCACCTTACACTTTATAACCCATATAAAATCATTTAAATGATGATGCTTTGCTACCTAGACAAAGAAACACATTTGCGGATAAATTTACATCATAGAAAAATACATGACAAAGATTTCCATTTGCAGAGGTATACAAATACATAAGTTTGCAAAAGTTTTGCGACGGTCATAAATATATATAAATTCTTAACTGCAAAATGGTTTGCTTAGGTGTTCAGATATTTTATAAACCGCGGTCTCTCATAACCGCCCATAGGAGGGTATAGCACAAGAAATATTAATATTTACAACATGTAAAGACAAGATAAACTAAATGCAGTGGTTTGTAAATATATGTAAATGTCGGTCTCTGAATACATTTACATAACATTTGCATACCTCTTCAAATCCGGGATTTCGTGTAGTGTTACATTCGGTTGAATAAATTTATGCTTGTAAGTCGAGTTATTTTCAATTAATTCACGTTTTAATTGCAACGACACATAAGTTGCTCCTACTTCACTTAAAACTGTATATTACATTGTCAAGGGTAAGTTTATGACTTCATTTAAAATGTCTGGTGTAAAAAAGAAAAAGAATATCTTTTTCCGGGCTTTGCATGGAACAAAATTGAGTAGGAAGAATGTAGATGTGTCCTTATGAACTGACTTGATTCATTCTTATTTGTATCATTAAATGAAGGATCACACCATGTATTCGTTAAAACATGCATACTATAGGTTCGTTTACCGTCATGTTCTATCCTATCTACCTTTAGGGTGTTAACGACTTAGACAGGAATTAAATCATTCAGTGGAATGTCAGCACACAATTCAAAGGTTGCTATAAACAGATATTATACTTGTTTTTCGTTTATTGTTTCTTTTTACATAATTTAGGTGTTCGTGTTGTTTATTCTTTAGTTTTCTATGTTGTGTCATGTGTATGGAGATTTTAACGTTCCAACTTTTAAATTAATTTCAATTGTAATAGGATATTTCTGTCATCTGTGCTCCAGTTAAGTATATTGTCACAAAAAAAAAATGAAGAAATTTCAACATCGACCAAATTCTTCACCTATGTTAATATTATCAAATCAGTTAAATACATCTATAAGTTCTTACTATTGACTTCTTACAAATGGTACAAACCTAAATTAAAACGATATGTATACACTTCTCTAAAACGTTTATTTATATCGTGTGAATAACCCTACACAAGGACAAACAAGAAATACCTATAGACATTAAGTAGCTTCATACAATTTCTGTTCTATTTTTTGGGCAAAATATAAAACAGTCAATTGTAAAACGTAGTAAAGTAAACAATGTTTATGCTGTTCTGAAAGGGTGAAGTACTAATCTTAGGCGTTTATCACCGGATTGATAAGGGCACTCCTTTTTAGAAAAGTTTAGTCTGAAGTATTAGAAAAAGGTTGTCATCCCTGGTCCAGTTAACCCTTGTATCATTAAATGATATAGGACAAATCTCCATTGCAACATTAAGACGAGCTTTAGTATCTGATCTCTGCATATGCATCAGTTTAAACGGCCTCTTTTTTTTAAATAACAAATACAAGAATACGGGGTATGATTGCTAATGAGACAACGTTCCACCAGAGATCGAATGATGTAGAAGTTAATAACAAATTAATAAAATCTATAAGCAAAAACCATACCGCATAGTACGTTATATGAAGCCACAAAATGACGAATGTAAAACAAACGAGGAAACTAACAACCTGATTTTTGTACAAAACAATCATCGAAAAACAGATATGATAAATAGCAACAAACCATACCACTAAATTACAGGCTCTTGATTTTAGACAGACACGAACAGAATATGGAGTGTGTAAACATTTTAAAACATGTTTGCTTGTACCAAAGCTGATGTAGCAGAACATTATAATACCAAACTATAACAATCAGTTTACTCATATGATCGATAAAAAGCACACATAAAAGTATAACAAAATAACACAAAAGACACACAGTACAGATATGAGAGTACCTGACAGTTACAAAAGGCTACATACATGTAGTTCAAAACCAATAACAACTAATACAAAATTATGTATCTAACACTACACAATCATTTAATACACATCCACCATCCAATGAATATACATAAAGACATCATTAACACTCCGAGAAAACCATGATATTGTGCAAGGGTACACTAAAGAAGTTATGCAAATAATTTCAAACAATATTTAATCGTCTTTGGAAAAATTGCAAAAAAATCTCAAAATGAAAGAATACGGACTTAAAGCTTTTACCAATTAAGTATTTTACTGACAAAAATAAAAGGAGAGGGTTATATGATTCAATAGCAAAGCAGCAACAATGGAACAATTATAACTGTTGCAATCTATCAGAATAAGAATTGTATCATGTTATAGCAATATAAATCCTTTTACTTATTCTATCTTAAATTATATCTTGTTAATGACCCTAAAATAGGACAAAATAGAAAAAAAAGTAAAATTTCAGATGGCTTTATCGAATGATGTATATGTTCCTAAAGTAAAGTATAATGTTGTGTATGTTTCGAAAGATGCCGTCTAAACACTTCATCGTCAATTTCATAAAACTTTTCTTTGTTAAACGTTATTGCGTCTCAATTCAAACGATATTTGAACATCTGTGAGAAAGTAGCAAGCTAAGATAAAACACTGACTATAAATATATCAGCACTCCAATACAAAAATTCAAAGGTCCTTATTTGTCTTTTCTTCAGAATTGTAAAC
This sequence comes from Mytilus galloprovincialis, assembly GCF_965363235.1. NCBI lineage: Eukaryota > Metazoa > Mollusca > Bivalvia > Mytilida > Mytilidae > Mytilus > Mytilus galloprovincialis. The sequence continues at coordinate 2,796,076 of NC_134847.1, forward strand.
TTTACATGTTATACCAAATGAAAAATAAATAGGTTTTTGGACACAAATGCAACCATTTTGCAAAAAGATGAATTAGATCAGTACAAAAGCAAACTAACAACACAGGAAGACAATTATCACTTTGAAGAATCAAGATTTTAACAATGTAGTTAGAGCCGTCAAACCTTTACTGCTATGGAAATATGTACTACAAATAAAACATGTGCCAATGTGTAGCCTCAGATCGATAATGGTATTCCTCTAACACAAGGTTTGGTCTATATTTCTTAAAAGAATTCTGTTTATCTGCTATACTTGAAAATCTTATCCTAATATCCTATACCGATAGAGGGTACCCTCAACAATGACTTAATTCATTTTACCTGAAGTTATTTTAACAAATCTATAAGATAAAGCTAAACGTCCTGATTTTATAATTCTTAAAATGGTACACTTTTCAAGTAATACCAAATTAAATTCACCCAAATTCATCAATCTTAGTAGGAAAATGTGTTCAGTAAAACAACAAATAAATCAATACGACAGCAAACAACACATAAGGCAAAACTAGTTTTATAGGATTATGGAACCGTGAAACATCGAAAGATTTTCCTGATACCTTCAAAATATATTTTATTAACGTGCTTCTGCAAAACATAATATAATTTCATCAATGCAAACACATTGATTTAAAAAAAAAAAGAAAACCAAACTTTTATGTCAAATAATCAAGGTCGGCTATTTCAAAATTCTGTTATTTTTGTTGCATTATCAATAATTACTATGAATATAATGTTAAGTATCTTTGTGAAAATGCTAACAACAGCTACGTCGATAACAATGTTTTTTCTATTTCAATTCGGATCTTGTGAACATGATAATCAGACCCTAATTTTATATCGCGAGGACATTTTATTAAACTACATGAAGTAATTATGGTTTAAAAATAGTTTATATCTCTCATTCAGTAATTAACGACAACTCAGTTTCAAAATCTGCAGCATCTTATTCTGATGTTTGTTATATATTTACAGCAAAACTAAATCAACTATGAACTTTGTCATTTTTCAAATTCATAGACTTCTTATACCATTGGGTTAATATCATAGGTATGAAATCTCCAGAATTTGTTTTGAGAATGATGCAGGACGATCTAAGAAAATCGGACAAGTTAGACTACACCAAGAGTGCTAATTAATTAATGCGTTGTTTTTACAAGATTCAAAAATCAAAAGCTAAAAAGGCAGAACATTAACTTTCATACATGAAATACAATTAAAACAAAACTATTGATTGAGGAGTTTTAAATTAAAAAAAATTCTTGGAATTTGTAGAAAAAATTGAATTGGAACAAAAAGGATTGCATAATGAAGTTATAATTTTAAGTGATTAACTATAGGTTGATAGGCTGATAGTACTTAAATATGATTGTTATATTAGTTAGAAGAGAACACAATAAATTTGAATTAAAGTAGTCCAAACTGCAAAAATTTGTTATTCTGAAAATATGTCCTACTAATCAAAATTGTACAAATGTATAGCATTAAATCGATAATGGTATTCCGCATTAGTAAGGTTTGATTTCAATGTTGATAAGATTTATTTCATTTCTGCTATAGTATAGTATCGTTTCTTAAGCAGATTCATGGTAACATCACCACTGACACAGTCATTCTAAGATATACGATCAATTGAATAGCACAAATCTTTACGTTGGTATTTTTGATTTCTTACAAGTGTTACATGTTACATGTAATACCAAATTAATTGATACAAAATGAAAAAAACAACTTTTGTTGGACATTTTAAAATTATCAGAAAAAAGATAGATTAAATCAATGCGAGAGCAAACAAGCAACACACGAAGGAAAAATGGTTTTAGTAAAATTAAATTACTTACAAGTATGTTAGAGCCGTTAAACCCCGAAAGAGATTGACCTCTACTGTTGAAATTTGGTTATTGTCCAGCCACCTGCAAAATGACATTGGTGAAAAATATGTATCTTAAAATCCAAAAATATAACTACTATAAAAACTTAGTCTTCAAACTGTTATACTACATAATCAAAATAAAATTTGAATACCTATATATATTTATATTAATGACCAAATTTAAAACAGCTATGTTGAAAACAATGTTCACGTATCTTAATTCGGATCGTCTGACCTCGAGAATTTCGCACTGGATGAACAATCAGAATTTAATCTTTATAAAGCTACATTCGTTTATACATATTTATATTAAATATCTTTTTTTTTAATTGCCTTAAAAGACAAAATAGAAGAAAGTTTCGTGGAAAAAGTCCAAAGTATAATGTTTTTGGTTGTTCTGAAAATATTAATATCAACTGAAGGTAGATAACCCCTGAATGAGTATGGGTAATCACTTTCAAAAACATATGTACAGTTTGTGTTCATCAGAATGTTGGGATTCAAACTTGACTAGCCAAGGTAAGTACAAAATTGAACTCTTACAAATGTTAAATATCGCCCCTATATGCATGTATCGTTTAAAGCTATATTATTGTAATTTGGTGGTTGTCGTTAGTTAGTTGAAACATATTTTAATGCTCAAAAGAACAAATGAATCAAACACAATTGTTCAACTTAGTCCCGTTTCCCTAAAGTCTGTCGTTTGTTCCTGTCTGTCATGTTAGACTTTTTTGTTAATGTAAGTAATACTGATCCGGTAGTTTGTTTTCAATCTTTTAATGTTGAACATGTTGCTGCATAGGGCTTTTTAAAGCTTACCATAAGTTTTGCAAATTTTGAAAAAATAGTACGGAAGTCTTTCTTCTTATCTTTTGTTTTTGTTCTATAGATGACGTGTCATTAGTAATCATACAAGCAGCACATCGCCCTGGCTTTGTTTTGAATTTAGCGGAGTTATTTCAGGCAACTTGACAATTCTAAGCTATTTCAAAGAATGGTCAAAATAGCGGTAAGCAAACTCAAAGTATAAAAAGCAGCTGATTTTTGGAAACCATGTTATGCCATCCTGTTTAATCGATGTTGCCTTGTATCCATTTCCAGTAAAACATATATAACAGTTCATTAATTGACCGGATTGAATTGTCTTATTTTTTTGCATACATTAATCCAGTTTACGAGGTGAGACAATGTTTAATTCGAGTACGTTTACATGAATTTACGTTTTAAAGTCAAGTTATTTTCAATTAATTCACGTTATAAGCACAACGATACATAAGTTGCTCCTACTTCACCACATAAAACTATATATTACATTGTCAAGGGTAATTTCATGACTTCAGTTAACATGTCTGGTGTGAAAAAGAAAAAGAAATCTTTTTCCGAGTTTTGTATTGAACAAAACGGAGAAGGAAGAAGATGTCTGTGCCCTAATGAACTGCCTTGATTTATTCTACGTTGTATCATTAAGTGAAGGAACATACCATGTATTCATTTAAGACCTGCATAGTATAGGTTAGTTTACCGTCATTGTCTTTCATATCGACCGTGTCTACCTTTAGGATGTTGACGACTTAGACAAGAATTAAATCCTTTTAGTCCAATGTTAGAACATTATTCAAAGGTTATCATTTATTGCTATATACATATATCATACTTGTTCTTCGTTTTCTGTTTAAATACTTCAAACCGTAGTTCTCTCGTTTGAATTGTTTTACGTTCGTCATATCGGGGCTTTTCATAGCTTGTTATGTGATAAGGGTTTTGCGTATGGTGATCTTTAAGTTCCAATTTTTGAATAAGTCTCAATTTTATCAGGACATTTTTGTTGTCTTTGCTCCAGTTAACTATCTTGTCATTAAAAAAAAAGAAGAAAATCTTTCCATCGACTAAATTCATATCACATAAGTTATATTATCAAATCTATTAACTACATCTAATTGTTCTTACTATTTACTTCTTACAAATGCTACCATATCAAATTAAAATGAAAATTATACACTCCTCTAAAACTTTTTCATATATATTGTTAACCCTACACAAGGACAAACTAGAAATAACTTTAGACATTACTTTTCTTCATACAATTTCTTCTAGTGTTTGGGCAAAATATAAAACAGTCAATTGAAAAACAAAGTACAGCGTTTATGCTAGTCTGAAAAAAATGAATTACTAATCGTAAACGTTTATATCCGGATTTATAGTGCACTCCTTTTTTTAGAAAAAAATGGTCTAAATTATAATTATAATTAAAAAATTGTCGTCCTTGGTCCAGTTAACTATTGTAACATAAAATGATACAGATACAGAGCAGCCACTCCATTGACAATATTTAGATGAGCTTAAGTTGTCTGATACATGCAATTTCACTAATTTAAACGACCCTTTTTTTAGATAAACAAAAATAAGAAGACGTGGTATGCTTGCCAATGATACAACTCTCCATCCGAGATCAAATGATGTAGAAGTTAATAACTATGCTCATAATACAGCATTTTACAATGAGTAAAAACCATACCGTATAGTAAGTTATAAAAGGCCCCAAAATGATGAATGAAAAACAATTCAAAAGAGAAAACTAACGAACTGGTTTGTGTACAAAACAATAAGTGAAAAACAAAATATGATAAAAAGCAACAACCACTGAAATACAGGCTCCTGAATTGGAACTTACACAAACAGAAGATGGAGTGGTTAAACATGTTAAAACATTTTACTTGCACCGAAGCTGGTGTAGTAGGACACTATAACAGCAAACTATAACACTCAGTTTATAAGGGCTTAACTAATATGATCAAAACAAAGCACACACAAAAGTATGACAAATAAACACAAAAGACACACAGTACATACATCATGTATATGAAAGTACATCGCAGTCTAATGTCTAAACTTGTTTCTTTATTATTTTGAGGCTGACTTCATACAGGAACTTCTTAGGAAGAGATATATGAAGTTAGCAATATTCTTTAACTTTACGTTCCGCTATATAGATGATGTTCTCTTACTAAATAATACAAAATTTGGTGACTATGTTGAACGAGTCTATCACATTGAACTAGAGATAAAGGATACTACAAATACAGCTAAGGCCACACCAATTAGATTTGTAGTTCTTCGGACAAAAGCTCCAAAAAATATGGGGCGAGCGAGCGAAATTTTGTTGATTGTATTTTTTTTTTAAATTAGTTTTTATGAGGCGAGTGCTCTACAAGTGAAGCGAGCCGCATATTTTTTTCTAAATTGTGCGATTTAGAATCTATGTACATGTTAAAACTAGGTTACTGTTTAGAAAACGGTGAAGAAACATGCTCTAATGCATATAATTTGATGGATTGGCGCCTGAACCATACCCAACTTTCTTGTCTTGCTGTGGTTTAGTTAATTTTGATTATTTTCATCAAATGAGTTTTGTCTGCGTGAATTATCATTAAAGTTCATACATGTGTGTATATTAAGGAAGCAAAGCAGATGCAGTTTAACAAGAGGAATTATGTTAGTTAGGTAAATGATAGATGTTGAATAAAATTTAAATATGTGTATGTATAAAAAAAAAATGCGCCTGAATAATATATTAAATATGTTTTGATAAAGTTGTTTTCATTGTATCAATATATGGTAGTGCTTGATGTCCACTTGGAACTATTTATCCATACTAAGGATCAACATAATGAGTGAGGAGAATAGTTCAACAACATCATGAGTAGGATAGTGATATTGCTATTCATGTAGATTTCAATGTATTGAAATATTCCCTTAAAATATCTGTCAACACATTCACATGCATTATTCTGATAGTTATTTATATAAATCCTCTTTAAAAAAAATTCCTTGTGCTCCTAAAAGCTGCAATGCATTTTAAACTCTTTAGCTTGAATGGAAGTGGTTGAACCAATTACCCATCCCTTATTATTATGAGCATACCACCACTTTGGTCTCGAACGTTGAAACTTTAAATTTTCCCTTACGAAAGAGTTCTGCTTGCATGCCAATAGACTAACAAGGGAATATGGGGTTTCATCAAAATAAAATAAATCTGTGATTTTTTTAAAATTCATAGGAATTTTATATTAATTTCATCCAAGATAGATAATTCTATAAAACAACAAACATTGTATAATGAAGATAAATTTGTACAAAACAGCAGCCGGTGTTTCAAATTCCACTTAGCAAATCTGAACAATATAAATAGTCATTCTTTGTAAGAACAATTTTTTATTGGAATAGACTACCAAACAATCTCGTGTGTGCCAAGACAATTGAGACCTTTAAAACTTCGGTTGCTCTCACATCGTTGGACTAATGTCCCAGCGACTCTCTTCCGTTGCAATTGATGCCATATCCTGGCCCTGCAACGTACTTATTTAGATCCAGGTCTATGGCTGTTAAAACAATGATCGGGGATGACGATGGTTCTGACGAACATTGATGTGATCGTGGTCTTCTTATGACAGTTTTTTAATATTTTTCTCCTAGAACAGGTCTTCATAGATAAAACGAGATGTATTTCCGATAACTGTGTGTTCAGTAACTACTTGTCCACGGCCATGAGCTAACACAGCTATATGTTGACATCCCGATTTCTGACCTTTTATATACTATTCGATTGATCACACGTGCGTTTGAATCTTGTAACTTGTATTCCATATCTTCCTCCAATAAAGGATACCTCAATCAATGAGTATTCCACCACCAGATTAAAAGTACATGTATATCTTAATGTTTAAAATATAAAATTCACGTCCGTAGTCATCTTTCATCTTGATAAAAAAAATATTAAAAGTGTTGTGTATATACATATGTACCGGCGTAAAAATATGAACTAGTTCAATATCATGAAATTTAAAATTTAAAACACTTCCGCAATATTTAGTTTATTTACATGTATATATGTGAATCGATCGGACCAATATATGCACAAGAAAAAACGTCTATGTTAACCCGAATAATTCAGTCGTTATATTCCACTGCTCTACGATGGCTCGCGAGTGGGAGAGTCGATCACGGGGATGGACTGAATTATTCGGGTTGCGTCTATGTGAAAAAAAAGTCAAGGAGAAACTTAATTTGGAGCGGCATGCGGCCCAAAATTTTGCGGAAGCGTTATTTTTTTTTATTGAAAAGGCAATTCCTCAAAAACAGGAGCGGGAAAATCCTAAGAACTATTAATCAAATTGGTGTGGCCTAATATCTTAACTTACATCTAGAAATTGACAATGAGGGTCGGTTGAAAACAAAACTTTACGACAGAAGAGATGATTTCAGCTTCCCAATTGTGAACTTTCCATTTCTATGTAGCAACATTCCAGCACCGACTGAATACGAAGTATATATCTCCCAATTGATACGATATTCCCGGGCTTGTATTTCTTATCATGATTTCCTTAATAGAGGGTTGCTGCTCACAAGAAAGCTATTAAACCAAGAGTTCCAAATGGTGAAGTTGAAATCATACCTTCGCAAATTTTACGGACGCCATCACAAGTTGGTTGACCGTTATGGATAACCGTTCACAGATGATATCGGATATAATCCTTATGTCGTAACTACAATAACCTTCCCTTTTCACGAATGTGACCTACCGAATTAGTCTATTTACTGGATTTGTAATAACATAAGTAACACGACGGGTGCCACATGTGGAGCAGGATCTGCATACCCTTCCGGAGAACCTGAAATCACCCCCTGTTTTTGGTGGGGTTCGAGTTTCTTAGTCTTTAGTTTTCTATTTTGTGTCTTGTAAACTATTATGTGTCTGCTTTTATTTTTATTTTTTAGCCATGACGTTGTCAGTTTATTTTCAATCTATGAGTTTGACTGTCCCTTTCGTCCCTCCTTTACTGAATGCTAGTACAAAGCCAATAACTACTAATAAAAATCATGAATCGAATACTAAAAATCAATCTGTACACATCCACCACCCTATGGATATACGTAATGACGTCATTAACAGTAAGAGAAAACCATTCAATGATACACGTTAGAAGTTATGCCAAATAATTTAAAATAATATTTAATCATCTTTGGGAAAATTGCTAAAAGTTTTCAAAATGATGAAATAATGACTTTATGTTTTACAAAAAAAAAGGGTATTTTACATTTAAAAAAATTTAAGGAGAGGGTGATATAATGCAATAGCAAATCAGTAATATTGAGGGAATTTAATTTGATGGATCTGTAGGTAACTTCAAAATAACATAACGTATTTTTGCATTCCATTTAGCATCGTCCTCAATGTAAAAAAAAAAAAAAAAAAAATAACATTAATAGGTCAACGAAAGTGCAGTATATCTGTTTAAACACTGGTTAGTATATTGTATTCGTACTGAAAGATTACATAATATTATAAATAGTTATTCATCAATGGCTCAAATAATTAACACAAGACGAAGACATCTTTAAGGTCTGCTGTAAAGTCTGTAAAAATCAATTTTGTTTTTACACTGTTTGACCGTGTCATTTATGATAGCTAGCAAAAACAAATATCAAATGGACCATATTTTAAATTAGGTAGGTCAATACAAGGGTGATGAAAGACTTTCAGAAAGGTCGTATGACGTGTTAGATTTATTACCTCATTTAATCAGGTCCATAGCTAGCAGCAATGGAGTAAAAATAACCTATAATTTCTTTGACTCTTAGTATTGTTGTTAACAAAGTAATATTGGTATAAATATGGTTTACAGTTTTATTTAGAAGAAATACAGACATAGCTAGATAATACAATTAATTATCTAATTACTACCACTATTTTATATTAATAAGTATTGTAATTTTCATTGTTATTAATACATGTTATATCAGTATTACAAACCTAATCTTGAACTCTATCCTATTTTTTGGAAAAAAATAGAAATTTAAATGTGACGTCACTTTTGTGCGTTGATCTCTTCGGCTAACATATAACATGTTGTTCGGCTGTGCCTTTTTTGTGCTGATTTAGGTTGTTTTACGTATTTGTTTTTATTCTGTAGTTAGTCACCATTTCGGTGTTAACATGTATATCTATTATATAGTCATTTTTTTAAATAAATTTACTATTAGCTAAAGTATGAATTATTCTAAATACTAAGGATTTTCTTATCCCAGGCAGATAACCTTAGCCGTATTTGGCACAATTTTTTGGGACTTTTGGTCCTCAGCGCTCTTCGGCTTTTTACTTGTTTTGGCTTTCGAACTTTTTTTATCTGAGCATCACTGATGAGTCTTATGTATACGAAACGCGCGTCTGCCGTATTAAAGTATAAGCCTGATAGCTATTATTTGTGTGTTTCTCTGTCCTGTATGTTCTCCCATGTAATTGTATTGTAGTCCTGTCATGTGGTGTTGTCATTTAAATGTTGTATTTAACATTGTCGTAAACGCGGGAGGTTTGGCTAGCCACAAAAAATAAAGGCAACAGTAGTATACCGCTGTTCAAACTCATAAATCCATGGACAAAAAACAAAATCGGGGTAACAAACTAAAACTGAGGGAAACGCATTAAATATAAGAGGAGAACAACGACACAACACTACAATGTAACACACACAGAAACGGACCAAGCATTAGACAAAATCCCACGAGAAAAACAAATATAACATCAAAACCAAATACATGAATTTGGGATAGACAAGTAGCGTGACACGTTTTATCGCAATGTGAATTTACACTCAAAATTAAGAGAAAACAAACGACGCAACGTTAAAATGTAACACATACAGAAACGAATTATAATATAACAATGGCCATATTCCTGACTTGGTACAGGACATTTTTAAAGAAAAAAATGGCGGGTTGAACCTGGTTTTGTGGCATGCCAAACCTCCCCTTTTTTAGCCATGTGAAATATAACATCAAAAGGACAACTCAACACCACAGGACTACAATATAAATAAATTGGAGAATACAATTGACAAAGAAACACACGAACAACAGCCAACAAAAGGCAACAAGTTGAAAATTTTAATACGTCAGAAGTGCATTTTATCCACAAAAGATCCACCAGTGACGCCCAGATACAAAAGTTTGAAAGCCGAAACAAGCACAAAGGTGAACCCACCATTTGTTTCTTAAAATGTCCTTAGCCAATTTAGGAAAATGGACATTGTTATATATATAGTTCGTTTCTGTGTGTGTTGCATTTTAGTGTTGTGTTTCTGTTGTGTCGTTGGTCTCCTCTTATATTTGGTGTCCCCCTCAGTTTTTAGTTAGTAACCTGGATTTGTTTTTTCTTCAATCGATTAATGAATTTCGAACAGCGGTATACTACTGTTGCCTTTAGAGGCAACCGTACGGCCTTCAACAATTGGTTAGTTTTGGGGCAAAAACAAGAAAGTCAAATTTAAGTAGTCCGAATTGCAAAGATTTTACTGTTCCGATAATGTTGATTTCTAATCAAAGATGTACATATTTATAGCACCAGATTGATTATGCTGACTGCTTTTTGCAAGAATTGCCTTCAATTTCAATAAACATTATGTCATCTCTTCACAATTACAGTTTGTTTATCTAACAAAATACATGTTTTATGATTTATATCTAGTGTTGCTACTCGATTGTTATGAAGGTACCTGCAAAATTATATTTTTGAAACGTATTTCTGTATAAATTATGTCATATAAAAAAGAAGATGTGGTATGATTGCCATTGAGACAACTATCCACAAAAGACCAAAATGACACAGACATTAAGAACTATAGGTAACCGTACGGCCGTCAACAATGAGCAAAGCCCATACCGCATAGTCAGCTATAAAAGGCCCTAATAAGACAATGTAAAACAATTCAAACGAGAAAACTAACGGCCTTATTTATGTAAAAAAATGAACGAAAAACAAACATGTAACACATAAACAAACGACAACCACTGAATTACAGGCTCCTGACTTGGAACAGGCACATACATAAATAATGTGTCGGGGTTAAACATGTTAGCGGGATCCCAACCCTCCCCCTAACCTGGGACAGTAATATAACAGTACACCATAAGAACGAACTATAAAAATCAGTTGAAAAAAGATCTGAGAGTACTCGCAGTTATCTGACAGCTAGTTCAAAGCCACTAACAACTAATAAAAAAATCATGCATCTAAGACTAAACTATCAATCCGTACACACCTAACATCCACTGGATTTAGTGTTAATCATATTCATCAACGGAAACATATTTACTCTGGGAGTGTAATATATCTGTTTGAAAACTTGGTAACATATTGCATACATACTGGCAGATGTTTTTACTACAATGAATAGCATTACTTACGTCTGACTTTAATGATTAATGTTAAACATTGTATGTTCTAGGTCTGCTATAACATCTAAAAAATCTGATCTTTAGACATTTTTACTGATGAACCAAATAACGAATTTGAACACACAATACAACAGTATGTATTTTCTAAAAGATGCAGGGTAACCTCTTCATTGACAATAATAATATGACCTTAAGTTCTCTTATCTATTAAATTACATCAGTTTAAATGACCTTTTCTTGTTTCTTGCAATTGAACCTGGTATAGTTTAAACGCTATAGTAAATAAATTAAAACGATATTTAACCATCTTTGGGAAAATTGCAAACAAATAATAAAAACGCTAACTATAGATATTGCTTTCAAAAAACATGTTTTACTTTTTTTTAAATGAATCAAGTTAATTACAGTTTTGTAAGAGCCGTCAAACCTTTAAATATATTTATGTCCAGCGTTGTAATTCAATTGCTGTGCAGGTACCACAAGCAGAATTTAATCGTAATATATGAATATGAGTTGATACATGTTTAAAACATGAGATCCAATTGATTACATTAAGATAGCACAAAATAAACGGAAGTCCGAATTTAGATGACATTGAGCAGTCTAATCAATTTATTAACATAAATATCAATAGTAAAATAACAAAAATATCAAACTCTTCGGGAAATTCTACACGGAAAGTCCCTTATCAAACGGCACAATCAAAAGCTCATACATGACAGACGTCGATCTAAACGTTCTTATTTTCGATTTCTGGAAAATTGTACCTTTACATGTAATGCCAGATTACAATGACGTACATTTATAAATATAATTAGGAAAATCTCAAAGAGTTTTTAAAACGTAATAATAAATCATTGCGAAAGCAAACTAGCAACACATCAAGGAAATTTATTTTTGCAGAATCATGTATCAGTCAAATCTCGAAAGAACTGTTTTGTAATTTTATTGTTGTACAAAAGAATGTAATCATTGAAGGAGGAAATCAGCAACTTAGAAAGGCATTTTTGTTCAGAATCAAGTTTCTTATAATGTTGTGAGAGCCGTCAAACCTCGAAAGAGATTGACTTCTTGTGTTGTGATTCGATTGTTTTCATATCTTAATCAGTGAAATATCTTGTCTTTAGCAGATACAGGGTAACATCATCACTGAGAACATTTCATTTCAAGTTGAGCCATCTTATCTAACTAATATCATTTACTTAATTTCACTATCATTGAATTCTTGAAAATAGTACATATTAATGCAATACAAATTCAGTTGACAGACATTTATAAATCTGAATAGGACAATTACAAATTATTTGTTATTTGACAGGAGCTATCAAACCTTGAAAGAGATTTACAAGTGATGGCATTCGATTATTTTCATGGTACCGGCAAATAACATATTTGAAACGGATTTCTGCATAAACTTTGTCATATTCATCAATACAAACATATTGACCTTTAGGAAAGAAAACCAATGGAAGAGTAGTATATCTGTTTGCAAACTGGTTGTAATATCGTACTACTGATACTGAGAGATGTCTATTATACAATACATACATTGTAGCAATATTCCTGTCGGACTTAAATTATATATTCTAAAAAATAGCATGGTCAAGGTCTGCTATCAAATCTGAAAAAAATCTGTTCTTCGGAGAGTTTTACAACATAACCAAATGTCAAAATTGAATACAAAACTTATAGTAAAGTACAATGTTTTGAAAGATGAAGGATAACCTCTTCATGGTCAATTTTATAAAACTGATAAAATTGAGAAAGGAAATGGGGAATGTATCAAAGCGACAACAACCCGACCATAGAGCAGACAACAGCCGAAGGCCACCAACGGGTCTTCAATGTAGCGAGAAATTCCCGCACCCGGAGGCGTCCTTTAGCTGGCCCCTAAACAAATATGTATACTAGTTCAGTGATAATGGACGTCATACTAAACTCCTAATTATACACAAGAAACTAAAACTAAAAATCATACAAGACTAACAAAAGCCAGAAGCTCCTGATTTGGGACAGGTGCAAAATTGCCGCTGGGTTAAACATGTTTTTGAGATCTCAACCCTCCCTCTATACCTCTAGCCAATGTAGAAAAAACAAACGCACTAATACGCACAGTAAAACTCAGTTTAAGAGAAGTCCGAGTCCGATGTCAGAATATGAAACAAAAGAAAATAAACAAAATGACAATAATACATAAATAACAACAGACTATTAGCAGTTACTGACATGCCAGATCCAGACCTAAACTGATCGAAAGATTATGTCTTCATAATATGAATATCAGGCACAATCCCTCCTGTTAGGGGTTTATTATTATACCATCATGAAATATATGAGAACAACATAACCCGTGTCACGCCAACAACTGGTTTTACAATAAATGTGTTTAATTCCGATGCAAAGACCCTATAAGTGAATCAATATTAAAGCCAAAATTTGCAATCTTTAATGACCTGACAACAGTATCGTAACTATATCCCTTCTTTATAAGTCTGTTTAAAGGTTTTGTTAGCTTTTAAGGTGAATACTGATATTTTTGTGCTGTGTAAAGAATATTACCACAAGATATTGGATGTGAAATACCTGAACGTATAAGATGTTTGCATGTTGAGTTATATTTAAGAATTATTCCCCTTTACCGGTGATAAAATTTAGTAAGTGTATGACTAGTTTGTGATATCGAAAACCCTGTTGTAATAATTTTTCAGTAAAACATAAATTTCTTTCCCTAAAATCTTTAAATTAAGTTCAACAGGATAAATGTTTATAATGCTGGCTAAAAACTTTAAGTTTAGTTTCCTAAATTGTCTTCAGAAACATTTTAAATTCATTTACGTTTATACTATATTTTGCATAATGATTTCCATTTTATTGTTTTTCTCTAAGAATTTTGTGATTGTTATACTGTTCTGATAATTTTCTGCCTTCCTCATTCAGCAGTAAGTAACCACAACATTACCAAATGGGATCGTTTTGCAGGATTAAATGAACAATTTGTATATTAGTTTTATATCAACTTCAGAACTTGATCACAATCAGAACTTTATCGTAATATATCGATGTGTTCGTATATGTTTAAAAATTCACATATAATCTAGTTCATTACCCTGCGATATGTAAATTTACAAGAAAGTAATAATTCAGCTGACCTTAAACTGTCTTATCAATTAAATAACATAATTCTGAATTTTCTGATTGATTATTTCTTAGAAACAGTAACGAATAAAAAATAAACTTGTATAGTTCAGAACATTTTTCAACATAGAACTATAACCGACTATAGATTAGAGCTAGCTTCCTATGTCTTCATTTTAATTTGAGACAATTGCACAAATTTATATCATCAGATCAAAAACGCTATTCCTCTTTGGTAAGCTTTGGTCTCAATTTTGAATACATTTCGGTAACCCTGCATATGTAAACTAGCTTGTCCTAAGCAAATACTGACCATAAATATCGCCTTAAGTTATATCAGCACTCCAATAACAAATATATAAAGATCCTTATTGTTATTTCGTTAAAATTGTACATTTACATGTTATATCAAATAAAATCGACACAAATTAATATATTTTTGGAAGGAAATTGCATTTTTTTTGCTTCAAAAATATAATTTAAATCATAGTAAAAGCGAATCAGCAACAAAGGAAGGCAATTTTGTTTCAAGAATATTTATTTCATCAAAAATGGTACACTTAAAAAAGAACTAAGAAATTAAAAACAACTTCAAACATTTATTTGGAAAATGGAAAAGATCCTCACAAAAAGAAAGAAAACAATGTAAATATTACCTCTCAAAAAATGTAGTAGTATAGGAAAATATGCATTTTAGGAAAAGATTGATAATATGAGACTGCAATCCAGAAACACCTGGTTGCTATTTGTTTCTGATGAAAACAGTATTGATATGTTTGAAACAGCTGTCAAACGTCCATTTTAATTTGCATATATTAAGAAATTTTAATAGCTGGAGTAGCTCAATATCTAAAACTGGGCAATATGTTGGATGCATAGTGACAGATAAAACATAAACTAATAAATATGCATGTATGATTAATGTTCAAGGAATCTTTAAGGTCTGTTCTTACACCTATTTAAATCTATTTCGTTCTCATACAACTGTATCACTTTATCAATGTTTAATATGAATACAAAAATTTATTTTCTTAGTTACAATATGTTTGCTACAGCTCGGTCAATACCTTGATTAGGGAACTTCTATCGGCAAAGATTAATATTCTCATTTCATCATGTCTATGTGATGCCGTTAAATTAGATAGAGATACATTTAAGCAGACACAAGTTTGCAAAGCATGCTGGTTAAAAATGACATTCAATTTTTTTTAATTTAGTTAACTAATTTTGCCGTTGTAACTTCATCAAATCCATAAAGCATATATTATATTTTGCACAATGGCTTTTTTTAAATCAGTGGTTTTTGTCAAAGAATATCGGTCTAAAAATGTTTGTTTCTTCCTCATTCATGAGTATCTAAGGACACCTATCCCTAATTGGGTACCGTTTAAGAGCAATATTTGAACAATTCAATTTCAGTTTTACAATAATTTGCCAACTTGATCAGTAATGGTATCGCAATATATCGATATGTGTTGATACATGTTGAATATTAAATAAAGGCAACAGTAGTATACCGCTGTTCAAAAATCGTAAATCTGCGGACAAAAAAAATTGGGGTAACAAACTAAAACTGAGGGAAACGCATTAAATATAACAGGAGAACAATGACACAACATTAAAATGTAACATACACAGAAACGGACTAAGCATTAGACAAAATCCGATGAGAATAATAAATATAACATCAAAACCAAATACATGAATTTGGGATAGAAAAGTATCGTGACACGTCTTATAGTAATGGGAATTCACACTCAAATATAAGGGAAAACAAACGACACAACGGAAACACAACATTAAAATGTTACGCACACAGAAACGTACTATAATATATAAATATGGCCATTTTTCTGACTTGGTACAGGACATTTTTAAAGATAAAAATGGTGGGTTGAACCTGCTTTTTTGGCATGCCAAACCTCGCACTAATATTAACACGATATCCAATTAATTACAAAATTATAGCACAAAATACAAAAAGACAGAATATATATATAGAGGAGACGGAAAGTGTCCTAATCAATTCGATAACCGAAATGTAAACGTTTTTGTTTTTTTTATTTCTAAAACATGGCACAAAATGAAATTATAACGAAATGGGAAAATTTTTAGGAATATTGCAAGGCGTTTCCAAAAAATCGAAACAAAAAATTACTATGGATAGTTAATAGCTTCATGTCAATTTTATTTTAGTTGTAGGTCAAATCAGGAGAAGTCAAATTGCAATAGTCCAGAGTACAAACATTTAATTGTTCTGAAAGGTATTATTTTAACCAAAGATAAGAATATGTAAATTACCAGATTGATAAAATGTATTCCTCTTTAGAAATGTATTTCCCAAATTGATACCCTTAACTTATAATATCAAATTAGATTGATACAATATATACCACTTTTTAACAAACATTTCAAAAAGATGTTAAGTCGGTACAGATGTTAACTGCATAAACAAATTATTGTATAAGACAAAAACAATAAAGAGAGATGTGTGGTATAATAGGACAGAAAGCAAGGGAGATCAAAGTTATTAAAACTATTAGTAAGCCGTTAAGCCTCGTTATAAATTTTCTTATAAAGTGGTACATTTATTAGAAGACAAGTCCCTGTAAATAACATTTTTGAAACGTATTCATGCATTACATTCTTCATGTACTAAAAAAAACTCCTGAATCAAAAGTCGGTAATATGAAAATAGTGTAGTTACCTGATAAATTCATTTACAAATGTCTAAACGTTCTGATATCTTAAAAATGGTAAACCATTAAGGAAATACCGAATGTAATGATATTATATTATTGCTATGAAATGGTTTTAAAAGAAGAAAAAAAAATGACGTTACAAATTACAATCATAAAATCTTATTTTACCCGAACAAATGTATAAAAAGATATCTGTGATATACTAAAACAGCAAACCAACAACATATCGCGGCAAATTTTTATTTGATATATTTGTTTACTTACAAGGATTTAAGCGCCGTTAATGCTCGAAACAGATTGTTATCCAATGTCGAAATTTGATTGCCTGCAAGGTCCCTGAAAAATAACATTTTTGTAAATTTATTTCTCCTATTGTTTTCCTTATTCAGAAATACAAACAGCTTGAAATAAAAATATAAGACAACTGGACAGATGTAGAGATGCTTAAATATTTTTAATATATTGCATACATACTCACAGAAGTTTGTGATACAATAAATAGAAATTATGCATATATGACCTTAAATTATTATCTTATTGGCCATCTTTCACAACAGCTATGGCGAAACTTGGGTTGGTAGACTTTATGTGGGATCTTCTGACATCAAGGAGGGATACCCATATTTAATCATGTCAAAATAAAATGACAATAAATTTAGGCTAGTTTGAATGCAAAAACAAGCATGTCAAAAAGGATATTGGCAAAGACAATCGGTCATTTTTTTTCAATAACGTTAAGATTTTTTTTCAAATGAACCCACAAAATTCATTAATGCAGTAATGGTATTTTGCATTACTGTTTGTTTTTTTTTACCAACTATTGTACATTTTCATTTCATGGCCTTTTGTGTCTTGCTACTCGATATCGGTTTTGGTCATTGTTAGGGGTCATATGCTGACCTAACGATGCTAACCTCTACGTTATTATGTTTCTGGTGGATAGTTGTCTAATTGTCAATCCTACAAAATCATATTCTTTTTATATTGGTCTCAATTTGAGCATAATTTGTCTATCTCTTTTCGGGATTACAATCTTGTAAATTTAAGATAAAAGATAACCTCTGCATTGCTCTAAAATCAAATGTACAACGCCAGGGCACATTTTAAAATAGAAAAAAAAAACACAAACAACAACATACAAGATTTGTTTAAATGACCTTTTGTTATTTCTTGAAACTGGTATATTGTAAACGTCATAGCAAATAAATTAAAATGATGTTTTAACATCTTCAGGATAAGTGCAATCAAATGATAAAAACGCTTACTATAAATATTTGCTTTCACAAAAAAATTATTTTACTTTAACAAAATTGAAAAAAAGATAGGAGTAATATAATACGACTGTAAACCAGCAACATACGGGGATTATTGTAATTCGATTGTTCTGTATGTATCTGCAAAATACAAAATCGTATATATGCATTACATT
Source organism: Mytilus galloprovincialis (assembly GCF_965363235.1). Classification (NCBI taxonomy): domain Eukaryota; kingdom Metazoa; phylum Mollusca; class Bivalvia; order Mytilida; family Mytilidae; genus Mytilus; species Mytilus galloprovincialis. Next base: position 2,814,484 of record NC_134847.1, read on the forward strand.
TTGCCAATAAACTGCAAGAGTAAACTATCAACACATGTAGGCAAATTATGTTTTGTGGAACCAAGTTACTTAAAGTTTTTTCAGAGCCATCACACCTTTAAAGAGATATTATGTCCAGCGTTGAAATTCGATTGTTGTGCAGGTACCACAAGTAAAATGTTATCGAAATATATGAATATTAGTTAATATATGTTTTATAACATGAAATCCAGTTGATCACATAAAGACAGGACATAATACAAGAAACCCCGAATACAGATGACATTAAGCAATCTATCAATTTATTAACATAAATATAAATAGTAAAATAACAAACATAACGAACTCCAAGGAAAATTGAAAACGGAAAGTACCTTATCAAACGGCAAAATCAAAAGCTCATACTCATCAAACGTCGATCTGAACGTCCCTAATTTTGATATCTTGAAATTTGTACACTTTAAATGTAATACAAAACTAAAGTGACACACATTTATAAATCTTAGTAAGAGAATTGAAAAAATGTCATTTGATTGTTGTACAGATAAATGTAATCATTACAAGAGCAAACCAGAAACATAAAAAAGCAATTATTTGTATTTTAGAATCAAGTTCCTTATAATGTTGTTAGAGCCGTACAAACCTCGAAAGAGATTAACTTTCTAGTGATGTTTGATGGTTTTCATATCTTCTCTACTGAATTATTTTGTCATTAGTATATACAGGGTAACATAACCACTGAGAACATTTCATTTCATTTTCAACTGTCTTATCAATTTAATATCATAAATTTAACGTCCTGATTTCTTTAAAATAGTAATAATAAAAATTTGAATGAAAAAAACCCAGATATCTCAATGACCATATTTTACAACAGAGTTGTCAGGTTTTAAGTCCGGCCTTCTAACGTGTAAATTATATACCCTTATTTAATAATGGTCGTAGCCAGCAGCGATGGAATTACGTATGTCGTAGTTGTGTACGTGCAGACAATAACCGCGATAGGATGCTGGCAAAACATTTTCAGTTCAGTTTCACAAAGTGTCCTCATTAACCTTTTAAATTCCTCTACGCTTATAATATATTTTGTATAACGATTTTCTTCTTATTGTTTTTTAAAAAAAGATTTTGTGATCGTGATATTGGTCTGATAATTTTCTGCCTTCACAAAACCAGGTTCAACCCATCATTTTTTCCTTTAAAAATGCCCTGTACAAAGTCAGGAATATGGCCTTTGTTATATTATAGTTCGTTTCTGTGTGTATTACATTATAACGTTGTGCCGTTTGTTTTCTCTTATTTTTGAGTGTAAATTCACATTGCGATGAGACGTGTCACGGTACTTGTCTATCCCAAATTCATGTATTTGGTTTTGATGTTATATATATATATGTTATATTTGTTATTCTCGTGGGATTTTGTCTATGTGTGTTACATTTTAGTGTTATGTCGTTGTTCTCCTCTTATATTTAATGCGTTTCCCTCGGTTTTAGTGTGTTACCCCTATTTTGTTTTTTTGTCCATGGATTTATGAGTTTTGAACAGCGGCATACTACTGTTGCCTTTATTTCCTAATTCGGGATTAAGTAACGACAACTTTACCAAATGGGAAACCGTTTTGGAGGATTGTATAAACAATTTTTATATTTGTTTGATAGCAACTTCAGAACTTGATCACAATCAGAACTTTATCGTAATATATCGAGTTGTGCATATCTGTTTAAAATTCACATAGAATCTAGTTCATTACCCTGCGATATGTCAATTTACAAGAAAGTCATAATTCAGCTGACCTTAAACTGTCTTATCAATTAAATAACATAATTCTGAATTTTCTTATTGATTATTTCTTAGAAACAGTAACGAATAAAAAATAAACTTGTATAGTTCAGAACATTTTTCAACATAGAACTATAACCGACTATAGATTAGCGCTAGCTTCCTATGTCTTCATTTTAATTTGAGACAATTGCGCAAATTTATATCATCAGATCAAAAATGTTATTCCTCTTTGGTAAGCTTTGGTCTCAATTTTGAATACATTTCGGTAACCCTGCATATGTAAACTAGCTTGTCCTAAACAAATACTGATCATACATATCGCCTTAAGTTATATCAGCACTCCAATAACAAATATAAAAAGGTCCTTATTGTTATTTCGTTAAAATTGTACATTTACATGTTAAATCAAATCAAATCGATACAAATTAATATATTTTTGGAAGGAAATTGCATTTTTTTTTTGCTTCAAAAATATAATTTAGATCATTGCAAAAGCGAATCAGCAACAAAGGAAGGCAATTTTTGTTTCAAGAATATTTATTTCATCAAAAATGGTACACTTAAAAATTAACTAAGAAATTAAAAACAACTTCAAACATTTATTTGGAAGATGGAAAACATCCTCACAAAAGGAAAGGAAAGAATGTAAATATTACCTCTAAAAAAATGTAGTAGTATAGGAAAATATGCATTTTAGGAAAAGATTGATAATATGAGACTGCAATCCAGAAACACCTGGTTGCTATTTGTTTCTGATGAAAAAAGTATTGATATGTTTGAAATAGCTGTCAAACGTCCATTTTAATTTGCATATATTAAGAAATTTTAATAGCTGGAGTAGCTCAATATCTAAAACTGGGCAATATGTTGGATGCATAGTGACAGATAAAACATAAACTAATAATTATGCATGTATGACTAAATATACTAATGTTCAAGGAATCTTTAAGGTCTGTTCTAACACCTATTTAAATCTATTTCGTTCTCATACAACTGTATCACTTTATCAATGTTTAATATGAATACAAAAATTTATTTTCTTAGTTACAATATGTTTGCTACAGCTCGGTCAATACCTTTATTAGGGAACTTCTATCGGCAAAGATTAATATTCTCATTTCATCATGTCTATGTGATGCCGTTAAATTAGATAGAGATACATTTAAGCAGACACAAGTTTGCAAAGGATGCTGGTTAAAAATGACATTCAATTTTTTTTATTTTAGTTAACTAATTTTGCCGTTGTAACTTCATCAAATCCATAAAGCATATATTATATTTTGCACAATGGCTTTTTTAAATCAGAGTTTTTTTTCAAAGAATATCGGTCTAAAAATGTTTGTTTCTCCCTCATTCATGAGTATCTAAGGACACCTATCCCTAATTGGGTTCCGTTTAAGAACAATATTTGAACAATTCAATTTCAGTTTTACAATAATTTGCCAACTTGATCACAATCAGTAATGGTATCGCCATATATCGATATGTGTTGATACATGTTGAATATTAAATAAAGGCAACAGTAGTATACCGCTGTTCAAAAATCATAAATCTATGGACAAAAAAAAAATTGCGGTAACAAACTAAAACTGAGGAAAACGCATTAAATATAAGAGGAGAACAACGACACAACTCTAAAATGTAACATACACAGAAACGGACTAAGCATTAGACAAAATCCGATGAGAATAATAAATATAACATCAAAACCAAATACATGAATTTGGGATAGAAAAGTACCGTGACACGTCTTATAGTAATGGGAATTCACACTCAAATATAAGAGAAAACAAACGGCACAACGGAAACACAGCATTAAAATGTTACGCACACAGAAACGAACTATAATATATAAATATGGCCATTTTCCTGACTTGGTACAGGACATTTTTAAAGATAAAAATGGTGGGTTGAACCTGCTTTTTTGGCATGCCAAACCTCGCACTAATATTAACACGATATCCAATTAATTACAAAATGATAGCACAAAATACAAAAAGACAGAATAGAGGAGACGGAAAGTGTCCTAATCAATTCGATAACCGAAATGTAAACTTTTTTTTTTTTTATTTCTAAAACATGGCACAAAATGAAATTATAACGAAATGGGAAAATTTCTAGGAATATTGCAAGGCCTTTCCAAAAAATCGAAACAAAAAATTACTATGGATAGTTAATAGCTTCATGTAAATTTTATTTTAGTTGTAGGTCAAATCAGGAGAAGTCAAATTGCAATAGTCCAGAGTACAAACATTTAATTGTTCTGAAAAGGTATTATTTAACCAAAGATAAGAAAATGTAAATTACCAGATTGATAATATTATTCATCTTTAGAAATGTATTTTCACAAATTGATACCCTTAACTTATAATATCAAATTAGATTGATACAATATATACTACTTTTTAACAAACATTTCAAAAAGATGTTAAGTTGGTACAGATGTTAACTGCATAAACAAATTATTGTATAAGACAAAAACAATAAAGAGAGATGTGTGGTATAATAGGACAGAAAGCAAGGGAGATCAAAGTTATTAAAACTATTAGTAAGCCGTTAAGCCTCGTTATAAATTTTCTTATAAAGTGGTACATTTATTAGAAGACAAGTCCCTGTAAATAACATTTTTGAAACGTATTCATGCATTACATTCTTCATGTACTAAAAAAAACTCCTGAATCAAAAGTCGGTAATATGAAAATAGTGTAGTTACCTGATAAATTCATTTACAAATGTCTAAACGTTCTGATATCTTAAAAATGGTAAACCATTAAGGAAATACCGAATGTAATGATATTATATTATTGCTATGAAATGGTTTTAAAAGAAGAAAAAAATGACGTTACAAATTACAATCATAAAATCTTATTTTACCCGAACAAATGTATAAAAAGATATCTGTGATATACTAAAACAGCAAACCAACAACATATGGCGGCAAATTTTTATTTGATATATTTGTTTACTTACAAGGATTTAAGCGCCGTTAATGCTCGAAACAGATTGTTATCCAATGTCGAAATTTGATTGCCTGCAAGGTCCCTGAAAAATAACATTTTTGTAAATTTATTTCTCCTATTGTTTTCCTTATTCAGAAATACAAACAGCTTGAAATAAAAATATAAGACAACTGGACAGATGTAGAGATGCTTAAATATTGTTAATATATTGCATACATACTCACAGAAGTTTTTGATACAATAAATAGAAATTATGCATATATGACCTTAAATTATTATCTTATTGGCCATATTTCACAACAGCTATGGCGAAACTTGGGTTGGTAGACTTTATGTGGGATCTTCTGACATCAAGGAGGGATACCCATATTTAATCATGTCAAAATAAAATGACAATAAATTTAGGCTAGTTTGAATGCAAAAACAAGCATGTCAAAAAGGATATTGGCAAAGACAATCGGTCATTTTTTTTCAATAACGTTAAGATTTTTTTTCAAATGAACCCACAAAATTCATTAATGCAGTAATGGTATTTTGCATTACTGTTTGTTTTTTTTACCAACTATTGTACATTTTCATTTCATTGCCTTTTATGTCTTGCTACTCGATATCGGTTTTGGTCATTGTTAGGGGTCATATGCTGACCTAACGATGCTAACTTCTACGTTATTATGTTTCTGGTGGATAGTTGTCTCATTGTCAATCCTACAAAATCATATTCTTTTTATATTGGTCTCAATTTGAGCATAATTTGTCTATCTCTTCTCAGGATTACAATCTTGTCAATTTAAGATAAAAGACAACCTCTGCATTGCTCTAAAATCAAATGTACAACGCAAGGGCACATTTCAAAATAGACCAAAACACGAACAACAACATACAAAATTAAATACTGAGCAACACGAACACCGCCGCCGACCCCCGACCCCTGATCTCCCTTCTAAAAAAAAGAAGAAAAGAAAAAAAAATGAAAAAATATGTTGACTTCAGATCCTCCTCTTCATAAGGCATCCGTCGTGTTACTCATTTAAGTACACATCCTGCGAGGAGTCTAATTCAGAAGGGAACATTTGGTGAAAAAGGCGGACGAGTTGGCAAAACTAATTTTACTTGAAATAATAAATAAAAGGAGTTAATTATTTAATGGGACAGAAAATCAGCAACACCTGACGGCATATTTGGTTTTTTTTATCAGTTTTGTAAGAACCGTCCAAACTCAAATATGAACATCTGTGTGGATAATTAATTCTCACTCTCATATAACATTTTCTAAATTAATATATATATATGCAGTACATTTTTCATATTAATCAAACGTTGAAAATAGTACGCAACTGGAAGCGGGTTGAAATTACATCAATATTGACATATGATACAAGGACACAGTTATCGTCCTATAACTATATACAGTGTAAAATTTGTATTTTGTATACCCTTTCCAAATTTCTTTCTTGATATTTAATGCATGAAATATTAAGTTAGGGGATGAAATTACATGTTAAAAACATTTGGGTGCTGAATCTTTATGTTTAGTAGTGATTTGGTCCAGTTAAAAAGCTAAGGTAAACATTTAGTACTTCTGAAGCTGTCAAACTGAATTGTAGACCCCCTTAACAAAGATTTTTTTTTCAATATTTTGAGTTAGAGCTGGTAGAAGTCTGTATAATTTTGATACAATTCATTTTGCTAAATTTCCTGTTTACAAAACATTGAATTTTTCGAAAAACTAAGGATTATCTTACCCCAGTTGTACTTGTTTGGCTTTTCAACTGTTTTGATATGAGCGTCACTGATGAGTCTTATGTAGACGATACGCGCGTCTGGCGTATTAAATTTTAATCCTTGTACCTATGATTACTATTTTACTCCACTGGGTCGATACCACTGCTGGTGGAAGTTTCATCCCCGAGGGTATCACCAGCCCAGTAGTCAGCACTTCGGTGTTGACATGAATATCAATTAAATGGTCATTTTTATTTCTGTATACAAAACTTTGATTTTTTCGAAAAACTAAGGATTTTCTTACCCCAGGAGTAGATTACCTTAGCCGTATTTCGCACAACTTAGGAATTTTGGGTCGTCAATGCTCTTCAACTTTGTACTTGTTTGGCTTTATAACTGTTTTGATATGAGCGTCACTGATGAGTCTTATGTAGACGAAACGAGCGTCTGGCGTATTTAATTATAATTCAGGTACTTTTGATAACTATTTTGTCTCACTAGTAGTACACTACACTATCAAAATCTTTTTAAGAAAGAGCAGGTGCGATTTTTTTAATTTGAATTTATTGTGACAATAATAATACGAAAGTCTGTCGTATTAACTGCTGTAAAATAAACCTACGATTAACCTGAAAACACTAATGTAAATCCCATTGTCTGTTAAGTTGAGATGAATGTTAGGATATAACAGATACAATAATTAACATATTAACATAAGAAAACAAAAAAACAAGTATAACATATTTTGGTATCCCAAAGTAATAAATAAATTTATTACTTTGGAATACCAAACGGCGTATATTTTAAATAGTGAACATAAAGGTAAATTATGTTACACAGAGGAACAAGTTATCCGTATGCTGGAGTTTCTAATTGACAACATATTTGTTGAATGTGGAGGTAGAATTTTTCAACAAGTAGTCGGCATTCCTAAGGGAACAAACTGTGTGTCTCTCCTTGTCGACCTCTTTTTATTTTCATATGAATCGGAGTCCTTAAGACACTTGTCAAAAACAAGGGAATCAAAAAAGCACCTTATTTACTTTCATTTTCAGATACATTGATGATGTTCTTTCCATTAACAAACCTAGCTTTTCTGATTTGGTTCCATTAATATATCCCCCGAACTAGAAATTCAAAAAACAACAGACACGGCTTCTTCCGCCTCATTTTCAGACGTATAACTCGAATATGACATACACGGTCATCTCAGTACCAGAATCTATGACAGATGAGACGATTTAAATTTTGAAATTATCAATTTCCCCCACCTTAGTAGCAATATACCAACTTCACGTGCATATCGGATATACTTTTCCCAACGAATTCGGTATTCAAGTGCATGCAGCAACTACTCAGACTTTGTAAAATGTCACCAGTGTCAGAGCAGAAAGTTAATGAACAAAGGGTATATCAATGAACGTCTCGTCCTTTTTCTAAAAAAGTTCATAGGGAGGCACCACGAGCTTGTTGAAAAACATTCTGTATGAACTTCACAAATTGTACAGTTAAGTCGGCCTCATATCTTGACTTACATCTAGAAATTTACAATGAGCGTCGGTTGAAAACAAAACTTTACAACAAAAGAGATGATTTCAGCTTTCCGATTGTGAACTTTCCATTTCTAAGTAGCAACATTCTAGCAGCACCTACATACGGGGTATATATCTCCCAATTGATACGATAGTCACGTGCTTGCATTTCCTATCATGATTTTCTTGATAGAGGGTTGCTGCTCACAAGGAAGTTATTAAACCAAGAGTTCCAAAAGGTGAAGTTGAAATCATCCCTTCGTAAATTTTACGGACGCCATCACGAGTTGGTTGACCGTTATGGAATTACCGTTTCACAAATGATATCGGATATGTTCCTTACGTCGTAACTACAATCCCCTTACCTTTCATGCATGTGACCTACCGAATTAGACTATTTACCGGATTTGTTGTCACATAAGCAACATGACGGATGCCGCATGTGGAGCAGGATCTGCTTACCCTTCCGGAGCACCTGAGATCACCTCTAGTTTTTTGGTGGGGTTCGTCTTGTTTATTCTTTAGTTTTCTATGGTGTGTCGTGTGTGCTGTTGTTTGTTTGTCTTTTTTATTTTTAGCCATGGCGTGGTCAGTTTGTTTTAGAGTTATGTGTTTGACTGTTTCTTTGGTATCTTTCGCCCCTCTTTTATACACGATGGTTTTAAAGAATAGATTCTTGGTACTGACATTGTTTATCGTCTAAATAACGTGTTATATTATTATTCCCTCATTTGTCTTTGAAACATCACTTTTACTGTTTAGTCTGTTTTTGACGTGGCTCTGTATTGATACATCCCGTCATTATGTTATTGTTCAATGATAGTTTGTGTATTCGTGTCCTTGAACTTTGTCAATATGCTTTGTATATATGCCATTTGTGATTCCTTGTTACTTAGACGTGGCTCTGTATTGATACATCCCGTCATTGTGTTATTGTTCTATGATAATTTCTGTATTCATGTCCTTCAATTTTGCCAATAGGCTTTGAACATATGCCTTTTTATCAATATATAATAGATTTTTATGCGACTGTCATACACGTGAGAAGTTAAGCTAGCTTGAAAGCAATGTTTAATCCACCATTTTCTACATTAGAAAATGCCTGTACAAAGTTAGGAATATGACAATTGTTGTGCTTTCGTTTGATGTGTTTTAGCCTTTCATTTTGCCATTTGATCAGGGACCTTCCGTTTTTGAATTTTCCTCGGAGTTAGTATTTTTGTGAGTTTACTTATTGACATACAAGTAAGTGGTTTCTGTTTCTTCGAACATTTATCAAGAAGTATTTCTCTGATAATTGCGAGAAGGTAAGTTTTCACTCGTAGCATACTGTTTATTGCACCTACAAACCAAACAGATAACACAAGTCCCCGTATGTTCCTGGTTTACTGTATCTACAGTCAAAACAGATATCAAAAGTCCCCGTATGTTTCTGGTTAACTGTATTACAGTCAAAACAGATAACAAAAATCTATCTATTTATTTATCTAGCTTAAGAAATCTTCTTAGCTAATTGAAATCTATTTATTTTCTAATCGGAACCAATATAAAAAGTAAAAAACAAAATTCTTATTGTAATGATTAAGAGATGAGGAGGTGCATAGTTAAGGTTTAAATAATGTTGGTGTTTAATTTTGGTTATATCCAACTCCTGTCAATTTAATGATTTGGAGTCCTTATTACATAAAGAAAACAATGTTGTACGGGAATTCATCAACAAAACATTTCCAACATCTGGCACCCGTTATGTTACTTTACAAAATCACGGATAAGTCAAATCCATCAATAAATCGCAAAATACAAAACGATGGGTATAAGTTAAACGTCCACTCCTTAGGATATCAGCAGATACAAAATCATCGGTACATCTTATTATCTTTATCAACCCTAAGACATCACCAAATACAAAAACCATCGGTACATGTTAATTGTTTAACCCAAAGACATCACCAAATACAAAACCATCGGTACATGTTAATTGTATAACCCAAACACATCACCAAATACAAAACCATCGGTACATGTTAACTGTATAACCCAAGTACATCACCAAATACAAAATCATCGGTACATGTTAATTGTATAACCCAAAGACATCACAAATACAAAATTATCAGTACATGTTAATTGTATAATCCTAAAACATCACCAAATACAAAATCATCGGTACATGTTACTTCTCTTACCCTCAGACATCACCAAATACAAAACCATCGGTACATGTTAATTGTAGAACCCAACGACATCACCAAATACAAAATCATCGGTACATGTTAATTGTATAACCCAAAGACATCATCAAATCCAGGGCCATCGGTATATGTTAATTGTATAAACCAAAGACATCATCAAATATCAATCCATCGGTATATGTTAATTGTATAACCCAAGACATCATCAAATACAAAACCATCGGTACATGTTAATTGTATAACCCAAAGACATCATCAAATACAAAGCCATCGGTATATGTTAATTGTATAACCCAAAGACTTCATCAAATACAAAATCATCGGTACATGTTAATTGTATAACACAAAGACATCACCAAATACAAAACCATCGGTACATGTTAATTGTATAACATTTAGACATTATCAAATACAAAGCTATCGGTATATGTTAATTGTATAACCCAAAGACATCATCAAATACAAAATCATCGGTACATGTTAATTGTATAACCCTAAGACATCATCAAATACAAAGTCATCGATATATTTTAATTGTATAACCCTAAGACATCATCAAATACTAAGCCATCGGTACATGTTAATTGAATAGCCCAAAGACATCATCAAATACAAAATTATCGGTACATGTTAATTGTATAATCCTTAAACATTACCAAATACAAAATCATCGGTACATGTTACTTCTCTTACCCTAAGACATCACCAAATACAAAACCATCGGTACATGTTAATTGTATAACCCAAAGACATCATCAAATACAAAGCCATCGGTATATGTTAATTGTATAACCCAAAGACTTCATCAAATACAAAATCATCGGTACATGTTAATTGTATAACACAAAGACATCACCAAATACAAAACCATCGGTACATGTTAATTGTATAACACTTAGACATTATCAAATACAAAGCCATCGGTATATGTTAATTGTATAACCCAAAGACATCATCAAATACAAAATCATCGGTACATGTTAATTGTATAACCCTAAGACATCATCAAATACAAAGCCATCGGTATATGTTAATTGTATAACCCGAAGACATCATCAAATACTAAGCCATCGGTGCATGTTAATTGAATAGCTCAAAGACATCATCAAATACAAAATCATCGGTACATGTTCATTGTATAACACAAAGACATCATCAAATACAAAACCATTGGTATATGTTAAATGTATAACCCAAAGACATCATCAAATACAAAGCCATCGGTACATGTTAATTGTATAACCAAAAGACATCACCAAATACAAAACCATCAGGACATGTTACTTTTCTTACCCTAAGACATCATCATATACTAAACCATCAGTAAATTTAATTCACTTACCATAGGAATTAACAGAGGGTACAAATTTAAATGAAATCAAGATATTATGACAAATAGTACTTTTACTGGTTGGAACAACACAAACATTGAAAAACAAAATAACTACAAAGTGCATCTTTCACAAGTAAGACATACATGAAACTGATTTCTAGAAATTTGTGTTGAATCTTTGAATATGTTAAAACATTTCCTCCGTTTAGTAAATACGCAAAGGTTTTTAGTAAATAATTGTAATTCAACACGAGGGAGTATGCATACCTTGTTGTGAAAATACATAATTTTATAGAATACACAGAATCAACCATTTCATAATTGTAAAGCACCCTGTGTATCTTTATGAATCTACATTTGAACTTGAATTTTTTTTCGTACACGTTAATACTGAAATACAATCAATATCAAATCAACATGATCAAATGATTTTGATATTCAAATACCATCCCTCTATTTTGAGTCAGAAGGTGTCTATTTTGAGTCTTAGGTGTCTTTCTGAAAATGACTTTTTTATTTTTATTAATCTAAATAAGAACTTGAATACATTTACAATGTTTTGGAGTTGTTTTTCGTACAAGTTAATAGTGAAATCCAATCAATATTAAGTCAGATTATTTCAACATCTGAATGCGATCCTCTATTTTAGTAAGAATTTTGCTTAGATGTCAGTAGATACGACTTTCTGAAAATGTCGAAGGAGAAAACCCAATGAGATAAAAATACAAAAGTCATCGAGGGGAAACATAACGGATTAAGATGTGTGCTTAAAACATATTAATCTCAAATACGACTTTTGTGACAAAAAATTTGATCATTAATACAATGATCTGTCATTAACGTGAAAAATAATCCGATATGACAAAAGACATCTCATGGTGAGTTCTTGCCTTGAGACAGGCACTATGAAAGTGTCGCAGGTATAACAAATGTGCATGATATATTAAACTTCTCCTTTTCGATTCGATGGTTAGATTAACAAAAAGTGTTAAAAAGAACTTGAAGTGAGCCAGAAGCCTTTTAAATCCTACAAACGGTGTCGGTGTCGATTTTCTTTGAGTCAAATGTTTTTTGTTAATTGTCTTTTGATCCTTGATTGATAATGTATTCATTGCGCAGTAATACAACATTTTTTTTTATTTTGATGTGGATTAAAAAAAGTCTTTGAATTAACAAATCGTCTTGAAATTACAGTATCATATACATGCATATTGAAATCGTAAAACGATAATAACATTCTAATGCTGCCTTCACACGTAATTCGAATTGGATTCGCATTAACTTATTCGAGTTAGTTTAGTTCAAATCGTTTTATGTCCGAACGTAAAATTTAATACGAATAGCATAGAGACAAATTCGCTTTACTGTCCGAACAAAGTTAACCTTTAATTCGCTTTATCAATTTATTAATTTTGATTTCAAAGAGAACCATAATTTTAGAGCCCATAATATTTCCCTGCTCTCTTTAACTGATCAGGTATTTATCGGAATCATTTGTCCTTCTCATTTTAATAACAGGGTCGGGTTTTCCTATTGTTTTTTTTTTACAATCACCATTGTTAAAGGAAAAAAAAACATGTGTTTTCAATTTTGCCCAGATTTTTCACTTCTTTAAAGACGTTCTTCTTTAGGGAAGGACCATTATTTTTTTTGTGGAGGGTGCTAGGATAGACAAAATTTCTCTATTAACGACCAAGTCTTACCCCTTTGTAAAATATTATCAGACATTTGGGGTCGGGATATACGCATATTACGTCCATGTGAATATGACGTCATGGCCACAATGACATCATTATGGTTTTCGCCTATAGTATTTTTGCGGACACAAATTATTGGTGTTACGTTTTTAATTTTAAAGACTCAAGAACTAATTATAGTACTCTTTTAACGTGTCTGTCCAAGCACTTGTATGGATAGTTCGAAATACAATTTAGAAAGTGTTCACAACACAGTTTAATTCGACTTGAAGGGAGCTGATGTGCTAATGCGAATTTGATAATGCGAATTAGATAATGCGAATAAGCAAATTCGAATCGATTCAAATTTAAACAAAAAGATTGTGTGAACGCGATATGCGAATTACCAAATTCGAATCGATTCAAATTTCGCGATTTGCGAATTGGATTCACATTCGATTCGAACGTGTGAACGAGACATTATAGTTACATATATTGCTTTTTCGAAGCATAAATCAGTCTTAAAATTATGACTAAACGTGTATTTATTCTTTAAAACTTCAATTTTTACGTTAACTACTTAAAACCTTATTGCATTATAGTCGATGAAAGTTAGTACACAAACATTTATCTTTTTGACCATATTTCACAACAGCTAGCTATAAGTCAATTACAAGTGTTGGCAGCCAATGAGAATATCAGCCATTAATTTTCAATTAAGTTACTTAAGTTGTTCCTGTGATATCCATCAAAACCTTAATGAATATAAAAAAAATCTGAGTAACAGTTTTCTTTGTGTTTTTGCAAGTTTTTGCAAGTTTCCTAGGAACTATTTGAAATCTTAATAGAAGGGCACAATTGCCCTGTTGTTTAGATCAGAAGTTCCTGAATTTGTACTATCAAACTTCCGGAAACCAGTACACTCTAATATGCAATTAAAGTCATGTTGAATTGTTCAGCACAAGTCAGGATAAGGTATAGTTTTTACTTGAAATAGCTGCTACTTTATTTGAACTTATGACAAAGTAGCCATTAACGATTGAAATTGCAGAATTTAACATAGAAAGCAATGAGGCTATGAATTAGCGGTTGTATACCTTGGTCTTAGCTTTATAAAAGATTCAAAACTAAATCGCAATCTAAATTTAATCGTAATATATGAATATTTGTTGATACCTGTTTTATATTAACTAGGAATCTAGTCGATTACCCTTAAAATAGAACAGATGAGCAAAGTATCCGGAAATCGTACAAAGCACAATGTTTTTTTTTCTGTTTTTAAAAAGATAACTATTAATTAAAGATGTATAACGCCAGATTATTAAAGGTATTCCTTTCTAAGAATATTGGCCTAAATATTAATCAAGATTTTGGCACCCTTGCTCAGGTTAACTAAATTTATTATACCCAGATGGAGGGTAACTTATCAAATATCAAAATTCAAACCACTTAAGTTATCTCATCAATTCAACGTACATTAAATGTTCTTACTTTTAATATATTCTAAAAATTATACTATGCACATCATATGTATGAAATAAATTATAATATACATATACAATGGGCCGTTAATTTTCCAAATTGAATTGTTTTATATATTTCATGTTTAGGCCTTTGATAGCCGACCATACGGTATGGGTTTTTTCACTGTTAAAGACCGTACAATTGCCTATAGTTGCCTACATCCACTTCATTTTGAACTTTGGTGGGAAGTTGTCTCATTGGTAATCATACCACATCTACTTATTTTTATATGAAGGAAAATTGCAAAGGAGAGGCTAAAGATACCAAAGGTTCATCAAACTCAAAGTCGAACAAACCAGCACTGCCATGGCATAAACAATACCCAATACACACACAAACAACAGTGTATTAAACACAACATATAAAACTTAAGACTGAGCAACATGAACCCAACATAAAATGGCAGTATAAAATGAACCACTGGATGCTGGCAAAGCATATTTATTCCAAAAATAATTTCAGTTATCGTAGTTGTCCGTAGGAACCTTATACTTTTTGACGCATACAGTGTACGTTGCACAACGATTTCCCGTAGTCTTGTGTCAAATTTTTAAGCTAATAATACTTTGAAAAATATTGTTCCTTCTCGTTAAGCGACAAGGTACAACTTTTCCAAATTGGTACCTTTTTAGGGTTACAAATGAACAATTTCATTTCTGTTTATAATACTTCTGTTTTCGATAGCAATCAGTATTGTATTGCAATACATAGACATTTGTTGATAGTATGTTATATTTAGGAATTTGGTCCCCAATGCCCGTCTACTTCCTACTCTGCCTGGCCTTTTTTAAACTTTTTTTCATTCGAGTATCACTGATGAGGTTTTGTTTAGGCAAACGCGAGTCGGGTGTAGAAAAGTTTAATCCTAATGTCTATGGTGTGTATACATGAAAAGTGATTCGAGTTTATAATTCTGAAAATAGATATAAAAATAAACAAAAATTCCAAAGCCTTGGATATTATCACGAATTACTAACCGACGATATATAATGTTATTCGTGTCATTCTTCTTAAGAATGGAAGTGTGTTACTATTTTAGTCATCTCCGGTTTTGCTAGCAAACTAGCGTGTCATCAAACAATACAGGCAACCACCATTTACACAATTCAGGTGATGTGAAGCTATCTTTTTAATTAGAAATATACTTTTTTATTATTTTTGATATAGAAAAGGCACACCTACTTAAAGTAGACCAAAATTTATCACAAATCTTTCTGAATAAGAAAAAAAATATTAAGAAATAAAATAAGTAGAGGCAGTAGTAGATTGTAATAGCATAAACCTTTTCAAAAGACAAATCAAAGAAACAAAAAGACAGAGAAATCAAACGTTAAAACTTTTCATTCCAACAGAACTAACGGAAAATGGGGATCTAGCAGTCAAAATTGTTTACACATACATCATAAGTATATAAATCTGACAAAGACACAAAAAGTAGCTGGCAAACATATCCTGCTATCCATTTATCACCAGTCATGCTAATTCAGATTCAATAAATATTTTACTATAGATAAAAGTAAACAATCGGTAATAAAACAGATACGACAAATATGGTATTGCATATTCTAATGTATAAAAATCTAAGATTACGAAAAACATGTCGCATGGAAGTTTAGACACAGATATGTCGTGGCAGTCATCCAATGCATGTTGTTGAACAAAGAACTTATGCGTGTTGATTGCTGTTAAGAGACAGTCTGTGATAAAATGGTCCAAATCCAAAATATTCCAATCAGACTGATATTTTGTATTTTAGATACCTAATATGTAATAACTATTTGTGCAAAATATTTTTCATTTTCTTTTTTTTGTAGAAAAATTACAGCTAAATGATAACAAACATTTCAGCAAACAACTTTAAATGATAGGAAATAAGGATAATTAAAAAAGTTGTGACATTTCTCAATACCACTACTGACAGGTTGAAATTGCATGGTTTTGAAAAAGGGCCGATTCTGCAAAATTTGTATATTTTTAAAGGCTTGAATCTTGTAAGATCATGTTTTCTTTTCAATAAAATGTAATATTTCATGAAGCCTATATATTCATATACAAAATGCAAGAAAACGGTAGTCGGCAAATGATACCTTCTTACGAAAAAATAATAATTAAAGGTATGCATGATGGCAATTTTGCCGAATTTTTGATTTTTTAATCTGTTTCAATAGAAACATTTCAAAAGTATGTGATAGTCAAATATATAAGAAAAATAATGACTGAACTAATGTTTACTGGTTATAATAATTGAATAAAACAAGTTTAACTTAGTTTACATTAGAAAATATACTAAAGAAGGTAACCCGGTAAGACCCCTGTTTTGCCTTTTTTGCCCCTAAACTGAGCATTTTTACAATATGTTTAAAATATAAACTTATTCAAAAGAAAATTACTTTAGAAACTTAAAAATGAGCTGTTTTATTTACAATACTATGCACACTCATTAGGTAATAGTCTAGTTTTTAGACGCTTTTTGTCTAAATTCAAAGTGGCCACAATTGAGTTCAGTCTCAAATTTTTAAAACATATTGTATCTGATTCATAAAACTGTTTAACATATAAAAGATAGAGACTCAACATGAATGCAGCCCCTTACAATTTAGACAAAAAAGCTATCGTAAAAGTACTAACAATTCTAAGCACTTCTCCTTCAGTTGACATTGGGGGAATTTCTTTTCTAAAATAGTATGAAAATGTAGACAAAATTGTACAAACTGCGCAGCCTTGTACATTCATGTTATCTATTACCAGAAAAGAGGAAGATTTAAGGAGGCTCGCGGGTATAAGATTTTCAGAAAAAAAATAAACTTTATTTTTTCATTACAAATTTTATTAATTATCGTAAGTAGTTGTTACTTTGTCATATGGTACAGAAATCAACCTAAAAAATGTATTCGTGTTGGCCCAAGGCGACTTTTAAAATGTAGATATCATTGAAAAAGCTCCAAATTATCTCCCTTTGGTGCAAAAATGCCATTTTTTGGCATTAAAATTGAAATATCTTTTTTAATTCATAGGTGACCTATATTTTTTATTGTTGTTTTCGAATATTAAGCTGTACACAAACTAAATAATTGTAAAATTTAAGCGATTTCTGTAATTTAGTTCTTTTTTTATTTCGATATTACCGCTATTTCTCCTATTAGTTCAACAGAAAAAAAGGACATTAACAAAAATGTATGCTTCTTTCGAAGGCAGATTGTGAGCGTAAATGAACGGTGACCCCATTTTTTTTATTTCATTTTTCTATTAGGTATAAGATAAAGTTCATTTATAGAAAAATATAGCGAAATCCTATATTAAGTAAAAATTTTGATTTAGACCCGCGAGCCCCCTTCATAGGTTTGTGAATAGCATAGAATTGTCCCTCTTACCTAGAAAAGTCCTATATTTTGTATATTGTGATAAAGCTTTATGCAAAATTAAAGAGACTACTCCGAAAAGTTCCTGATAAAACAGCAACTGAAATTTTGTGACGCTGACAAGAACCAGTTTGTAATCCCTATGTCAATTCTGGGAGAACATAGACATAACAGTAATGTTAAGTTTCCTTAAAGAATGTAATCTCTAGCAATTTGGGAATAACATAGACATGTAAGATACAGTTGACCTATAACTACCAGCTGAGACAAACACAAATATTTCAAATTGCAAAACAATTTATTTCATAACCACATGTAATAAAAACAAATATACACAGATAAATGGTTAAACAGTTGAGCAGACATTGTCATTAAAATATTTATGATTTTACTGTTTATATAATATTATGGTGATCTGCCGCAAAAAAGTGCAAAATGATCTAAATACAAGTTTTTAGTCGTGAATGAACATGATGAAGGTATTAGCAAAAAAGAGTAAAAGTTTTGATAGATCTGAAAAAAATCAACAAAATAAAGTCATCAATATCTATTTTAACTAAATATCAAACAATTTTGCAGCATCAGAGTTGAGAAAATTGTGATATAAACAAGCATTTTGTGAGTAATGCATGGCAATAAATAGTCCCCAACCCGATACAAATTCATTGTAATGGAACAAAATTTTAACTTAATCTATAATTTGTCATGGTGTAAACAACATAAAAATATCGAGACAAAATCTTCAAGCATAATGAAAAAACTTCTTGAATTCTGACTATCTAAGTCAATTTCCTATGTCCAAAGACCACAACTCTGCACACAAATATCAGACTGGAACAAAATTGAACCACTAAATACCAAAAACATCCAAAACTTCATTTCCTGTGTCGCTCACCTTGGTCTATGTGAATATTTAGCAAAGGTCAAAGATGGATTCATGACAAAATTGTGTTTTGGTGATTGTGATGAATTTGTAGATCTTACTTTACTAAACATTCTTGCTACTTACAATTATCTCTATCTATAATGAACTTGGCCCAGTAGTTCAGTGGAAAATGCTAGTGAAAATTTACAAATTTTATGAAAATTGTTAAAAACTGACTATAAAGGGCAATTACTCCTTAGGAGGTCAATTGACCATTTTGGTCATGGTGACTTATTTTTAGGTCTTACTTTGCTGTAAATTACTGCTGTTAACAGTTTATCTCTATATATAATAATATTCAAGATAACAACAAAAAGCGGCAAAATTTCCTTAAAATTACCGATTGAGGGGCAGCAATTTAACAACCGGGTTTTGAGTTACAAGCCAAAAACTGCATTTTATCCCTTTTTTTTTTTAGCCATGACGGCCATCTTGATTGGTTGGCTGACTTATCGGACAGACTTTGTAAACTAAATACCCCAATGGTGATTGTGGCCAAGTTTGGTGTAATTTGGCCCAGTAGTTTTAGAGGAGAATATGTTTGTAAAAGATTACTAAGATTTACGAAAAATGGTTAGAAATTGATTACAAAGGGCAATAACTCCTAAAGGGGTAAACTGACAGTTTTGGTCATGTTGACCTATTTGTAAATCTTACTTTGCTGAACATTATTGCCGTTTACAGTAAATCAGTTAAACGACGAAGGACGACGGACGCCAAGTGATGAAAAAAGCTGACGTGGCCCTTTGGGCCAGGTGAGCTGAAAAATGAGTTATTTCCGTTTAAACAGAAATCTTCTAATGAATAAGTATTTCATCAACAAATTTATTCTAGAGAAAGGGCTTTAACTGAACAAGGAGAAAAGCTTAAAGCGTGAAAAATGAATTTGACCTGTAACTTGTCATGATAAATCAATAAACCAAATATCAAATCAAAATCTACAAGCACAAAAAAGTCTGATTTGCCGAACTAACAAATAGATAGACCAACAGACGCAGTGCAAACCTAAGTCCACTTCGACGTTAGCTGTTAGGGAACTAAAAATCAGAATCTCAAAGTATCAACAAACAGGAAAGAGATGCTCTTTGGAAAAGCTTTCGATTTTTGAAGAAATACGGTCACCTCAACTGTTTTTCTTTTATATAGATTTAATCTGAGATATAAATCAAAAACTGTTATATGGCACATTATATAGGCACATATAAACTTTTTTCGTAGATAAAACAAAATGGCAACATTTTTTACAAACGCTCTAATAGACACAACTTTCTAATCTAGACACTCAATGAGTGATTGTCCCTATAATTGGTTTCATTCCAATCAAAAATTGCAAAGAGGAAGATATTTTGAAGTACAAGTATGTTCACAACTCTGTTTCATATAACAAGCTTTTTAAATAAACTCATCATAGATACCAGGACTAAATTTAATATATACGCCAGACTCGCGATTCTACAAAAGACTCATCAGTGACGCTCGAATCCAAAAAAGTTAAAAAGGACAAATAAAGTACAGCGTTGAAGAGTATTGAGAAACAAAATTCCTAAAAGTTTTTCCAAATACAGCTATGGTAATCTATGCCTGAGATAGAAAAGTCTTAGTAAATCTATAAATATAACCATATCAATGACAATTCATGTCAGTTTAAAAGACTGTCATCAATTGAAAGTATGTGAAAACCAGGTGTTCTGCAGGGCGCAGCTTTATATAACAGCAGTGGTTGGACCCAGAACGGTTGGAGCAAATTAACTTTGGTATCAATGTTCAAGCTTGATGCTGTCTGAATTTGAAAATAAAGGTTTTTGTTACAAAATTAATGAGGTCAAAGATCAAACAAATCTATTGCACAACAGGTTCGGTAAGAACCCATTTTGGCCCCAAAATATAGCAGTTTTACAAAATTGTTAAACTGTATACTTTTAGTTATTTATTGGAAAGTAGAACGCTTCTGCTACATAAATATGGACTGTTTTTGACAATACAATGCACATATATCGGGTACTAGTATCATTAAGTCATTCTAAATTACTGAAATCTTCACAATTTTAGCAGTTTAGCTAAATTTTAGACGGTTTCTGACTTTAATGAAAGTGGCCGCATTCGTGTTCATTCTAATATTGAAATTTAAGTTGTATTTGATGATAATACACAACATATATGAAGGTTAATGATGAACATGGATGCGGCCACTTTCATTTTTGACAAAAACTATCTGAAAAGTGACATTTTTGGGCATATTTGATAGATTTTTCATATCTTAGCTAGAAACGGAGCGTTTTGAATGAGTAAATCAGTTAAAATATTTCACATTAACTTATTGAATCAACTGAAATAGACACTTAAGTGTTTAAAAAGTGTCTAAAATCTGTCGTTCGATGAACTTGAAATTTGAGGCCAAAATCGGCCCTTACCGGACCTACTCCTTTGAAATTTGAAAAATTTTGAAAAAAAAGAAATCTCTTAAAAAAATTGTAAACAAATTCCCCACCCCACCTCCAACTTATTGAAACCCCCTTTACGAAATAACCCTTAAAGTCATTTCCATCCTTTCCTTTGTATTATGGAACCTTGTAGTACAATTACAGAGAGGCCTATACACTTAAACCCAAGTTATTGTTTGGAAACTAGAAACATGCTTCTTTTTGGCCATTTTTTGGCCCCTAATTCTTACATATTTTTGGCAATTAATCCAAAACTTAATCCCAGCCTCCCCTTTGTTATATGGAACATTGTGGTCCAATTTAAGAGAGAGCCATGCAATTACATACAAGTTATTGTCTTAAAACTAGAAAATGCTGGTATTTGGCCCCCGTTGGTCCTTAATTCCTAACTAAACAATATCAGAGCAATTGAAATACTTATACACAAGTTATAATCCTTAAAATATAAATTGCTTGTTTTTGCCCCTTTTGGGCCCATAATTCCTAAAAAGTTGGAACCATCATCCCAAAAATCGATCTCAACCTTCTTTTTGTGGTTTTGAACCTTCTGAAAAAATATCATACAGATCTATACCCTTAAACTAAAGTTATTGTCCGGAATATAAGTCTACTTTAATCAGTTTTAGTTAAAATATTAAGGAGCAAAAACTATTAAAATTAGTGCATTTTATAGATATTTTGGGAGCATTTTTTACTAACTTCCCATTATTTGCCAAGCTAAAACTTTTCACTTGTCTTAGAACTGATATACACCTTTGAAAAAATCCAAAAAGTTACAAAAAAAAAAAAAAATATTATCTCGAGAGAAAACACCTACTCAGGACATGTACTACATGCAAGCCATCTAATACATATGTTGCACGAACCTCTCTGGCAACCTGCCTAAAGGTACAAAAATCTCAAAATGCATTTTTTATTAATGATGTTCTTTGCAAAATATAACAAGATAATGTTGTATTTAAGAGATATATCAATTATCCAGACCTTTAAAAAGTACCTAAATATTGTGATTTATTTGCATTTTTTTTTAATAATTCACAAATATGCAAATAAGGCTGTTGAATGGATAATAGTGTGAAAACTATTTTTTTTTATCTTAACTCCTAAATTCCCAAAGATTTTGGAAATATATATAATGTTGCCGACGAAATATTAGATTTTGCATGGTTTTATGGCAGACTGGCTCTTAACTATATTCGAGCAGATGCTGTGTAACGCCTTTGAATGGATATGCACATAGTGTGGTTAATAAATAGCTGCTGAGTGTCATAATTAAAACACTTTTAGGAAATTTACTGCTTCAGCACATTTAAAAATCGAAATAATTTACGTTGAACGAGAGGGTCCACTGTGAATTTCGCATCAAATTAATGTTACACTAATTTTTTGACTTTTGTCGAACAGTTGCAATTAACTTTTTTAAAACAATCAAATAATCAATATCTTCACAAAATATAATTAACATAAAAAAGCAATAACTGAAATTGTGTGGTAACATGCAATAATAGCAAGACAGCCACAAATGCCGGCATTTTTTTGTCTTGGAGGATTCAAATAACTTACAAGGTGTTAAGAGCAGTCAACTGTTCAAAAGAATTTCCATCTAGCCTGGTAATCCTATTGTACTGTAATTCCCTGAAAATGACATTAAATAAAATATTTAATCAGTAAATGTATTTTATACGAATCATGGACATACTTTTGACGACACGGTTTTATATCACAGGATGGATTTATCAATTACTAAAATCACCTCTTCTGTTCTAACAACTTTATCATATACAATTTGCTGATAACAAGTTTTGCATATATATATCTCCCAGTTGATACTATATTCCAGGGCTTGTATTTCCTATCATGATTTCCTTGATATAGGGTTGCTGCTCACAAGAAAGTCATTAAACTAAAAGTTCCAAGTGGTGAAGTTGAATTGACCCCTTCATAAGTTTTACGGACGCAATCACGAGTTGGTTGACTGTTATGGAATATCCATTTCACAGATAAAAAAGCATATGTTCCTTATGTCGTAACTGCAATCCCGTCCCCTTTTCTTGAATGTGTCATACCGAATTAGACAAATTACCAGGTCTGTACTAACGTGAGCAACATGACGGATGCCACATGTGGAGCAGGATCTTCTTACCCTTCCAGAACACCTAAGATCACCCCTAGTTTTTGGTTGGGTTCGTGTTGCTCAGTCTTTAGTTTTCTATGTTGTGTTTTGTGCACTATTGTTTGTCTGTTTGTCCTTGTCTTTTTTAGTCATGGCGTAGTCAGTTTATTTTCGACTTATGAGTTTGAATGTTACTCTGGTATCTTTTGCCTCTCATTTGAGGAACAGTCTTGAGATAAATTTGCATATAGCTTTGTAATTTTATTTGCTACAAAGACTTTGAAAAAATATTGTTTTTTGTAATGTACAGCTACAACTCTTTGTTTAAAGGTTCAACGTTACATTTTGTTTTTATTAAAATGTATATAGTCGTTATAGAGTTATCGCGTAGTTTTGTTTTTAGGTAATAAATATTAAACATTATCTTTGTAACCTATTGATTGACTTAAATAGTGACCAAATCAAAACTTTCACTTGGAAATATTCAAAAATTTGTTAGTTGCTTCAAAGAAAATTAAGAATAAATGAAATTATCTGTTTAGGTCACTTACAATATTCCTTGATAATATTTTTTTTCAAAATTCTACACCTTAGAAGTTTCACAAACTTAAACAAACACAAAATTTAAACATTTAAAAGCAAAATTGTGGAGCGTACTTTACAAAATTTAACTTTTTAAATTACCTTTTCAAAGTTGTTGAACAATTATCAAGAATGTTATAGAATGTGAGATATAATGCAACAATGAACCAGCAACACAAACTGTCCCCATTCAAATTAAAGGATTTATTGTATTGTATCATAAACGTCTGTCAGAACCTCGTTTACCTTAAAGTACCGTTCTTTATTATCACTAAAAATAAAATAAATAAACCAATCCTACTATCATACATGTACTAGACCTACATTGAACAACTCAAAAATACTGGGTTTTAAAAAGTTAAAGTAGGCCGTGTTAATGGTATTGAAATATGTTTATAATATACAATTACATAGTCACTGTGTAGGTATGCTGTATTCTTAACTGGTTTATGGTCGTATCTTTAATTGAATGTCAGCTCTAAAACGTCAACATCATTTTTTTCAGACCGTTTAAGAACAAAACGGAACATTTGCGAACCTGTTTTGTTTTCATTTGAAAATAATCTGCCAGATTGTTATATAACATAAAGAAAAGTAATGAAAAAAATCAGAACAACATCTGCAAATTGAATTCGCAAACGAAAAAAGAAAATTGTGTGGCATAAACACTTTATGTCTTGAGCTAAGTTATTTATTTTCAAATCTTACAGGGCCAGGTTATACATTTTCAAAATTTTCCTGTAACACCCCCCCCCCCCCCCCCCCCCTGATTAAGGCGAAAAGGAATAGTTTACATCTTCTACATAAAGAAATGCCTGTACCAAGTCAGGAATATGACAGATGTTTTCCAATCGGTTAATGCGTTTGAGCTTTTGATTTTACCATTTAATAAGGGACTTTCCGATTATCAAAACTCGTTCTATCAAATAATTAAGAAAATTATTGCTCATAAAGAATGCTTGTGTTGATTTTCTATAACAGATCATTACTGTTGTGTCTACAAAAACACATTAAGTTAAAGTGCATACATTGAAAATATTTTAAAAACACAAAACTACCAACAGTTATCCAGTCTCACCAATCCGACGTGCCCTTGCGAACCCAACTGGTTTTGATCAAATAAACGCACTCTTTCCGCGAGGTCAGAGCCGTGCTGATTGACCACATTTGTGTTTAACATGTGCCGTTGAATGGATTTTTCTTGTGTGGCTTACCATGGTTCAGTGGTCAGTATGGACACTATGTTTTACGATCTTTCTGTAAATTGTATGCAATCAATTAAAAGTTTGTCAATGGCGATCGACTATGAATGAAGCAATTATAAAATTATAACAATGCTCCTCACAAAATTGGAAATAGAAGTTCTAAATGAATAAGTCGAAGCAAAACTGACCAAAACATGTACAAAAAGTAACGCTTGACCTATACGACCCACCACCCTAACACTTAATGAGAACAGAAAACAATGTTGTATGGGAATTGATCAACAAAACATTTCCAACATCTGACACCCGTCATGTAACTTTTCAAAATCACGGATAAGTCAAATTAATCAATAAATCGCCAGATACAAAACGATGGGTATACGTCAAACGTTCACTCCTTAGGATATCAACAGATACAAAATCATCGGTACATATTATTATCTTTATCAACCTTAAGACATCACATAATACAAAAACATCGGAATTAGTTAGTATCTTCATCAACCCTAAGACATTACCAAATACAAAACCATTGGTACATGTTAATTGTATAACACAAAAACATCCCAACATACAAAATTATCGGAACTAGTAAGTGTCTTCATCAACCCTAAGACATCATCTAATACAAAACCATTGGTACATGTTAATTGTATAACACAAAAACATCACCAAATACAAAACCATTGGTACATGTTAATTGTATAATACAAAAAAAAATCACCAAATACAAAACCATCGGAACTAGTTAGTATCTTCATCAGCCCTAAGACATCACCAAATACAAAACCATTGGTATATGTTAATTGTATAACACAAAGATATCACCAAAGACAAAACCATCAGTAAATGTTAACTGTATAACCCAAAGACATCACCAAATACAAAACCATCGGTGCATGTTAATTGAATAACCCAAGATATCACCAAATAAAAAGCCGACAGAACATGTTAAGTGTATAGCTCGAGGACATCACCAAATGCAAAACCATCGATACATGTTAATTGTATTACCCAAAGACATCATCAAATAAAAATACCGTCAGAACATGTTCATTGTATAGCCCAAAGACATAATCAAATACAAATCCATCGCTACATGTTAATTGTATAACCCAAAGACATCAGCAAATACCAAATCATCGGTACATGTTAATGTTGAACCCACAGACATCATTAAATACAAAGCCATCTGTACATGTTAACTGCATAGCCCAAAGACATCACCAAATACAAAACCATCGGCACATGTTAATTATATAACACAAAGACATCACCAAATACAACACCATCGGCACATGTTAATTATATAACACAAAGACATCATCAAATACAAAACCATCGGTAGATGATAATTGTATAGCCAAAGGACATCATCAAATACAAAACCATCGATACATATTAATTGTATAACGTTCCTCACAAAATTGGAAATAGAAGTTCTAAATGAATAAGTCGAAGCAAAACTGACCAAAACATGTACAAAAAGTAACGCTTGAGCTATACGACCCACCACCCTAGCCCTTAAGGAGAAAAGAAAACAATGTTTTATGGGAATTGATCAACAAAACATTTCCAACATCTGACAACCGTCAAGTAACTTTTCAAAATCACGGTTAAGTCAACTTAATCAATAAATCGCCAGATACTGAACGATGGATATACGTCAAACGTTCACTCCATAGGATATCAACAGATACAAAATCATCGGTACATCGTATTATCTTTATCAACCCTAAAACATCACAAAATACAATAACATCGGAATTAGTTAGTTTCTTCATCAACCCTAAGACATTACCAAATACAAAACCATTGGTACATGTTAATTGTATAACAAAAAAACATCACAAAATACAAAACCATCGGAACTAGTTAGTATCTTCATCAACCCTAAAACATCACCAAATACAAAACCATCGGTGCATGCTAATTGAGTAACCCAAGATATCACCAAATAAAAAACCGTTAGAACATGTTAATTGTATAGCCTAAAGACACCACTAAACACAAAAACATCGGTACATATTAATTGTATAGCCCAAGGACATCACCAAATACAAAACCATCGGTACATGTTAATTGTATAACCCAAAGACATCATCAAATACAAAGCCGTCAGAACATGTTAATTGTATAGCCCAAAGACATAATCAAATAGAAATCCATCGGTACACGTTAATTGTATAACCCAACGAGACATCAGCAAATACAAAATCATCGGTACATGTTAATTGTATATCCCAAAGACATCAAGAAATACAAAACCATCGGTACATGTTAATTGTATAACCCAGAGACATCATCAAATACAAAATCATCGGTACATGTTAATTTTTAATCCACAGACATCATCAAATACAAAGCCATCGTTCATGTTAATTGTTTAGCCCAAAGACATCACCAAACACAAAACCATCGGTACATGTTAACTGTATGGCCCAAAGACATCACAGATACAAAACCAACGGTACATGTTAATTGTATAGCTCAAAAACATCATCAAATACAAAATCATCGGTACATGTTAATGTTTAACCCACAGACATCATCAAATACAAAGCCATCGGTACATGTTAACTGTATAGCCCAAAGACATCACTAAATACAAAACCATCGGCACATGTTTATTATATAACACAAAGACATCATCCAATACAAAACCATCGTTACATGTTAACTGTATAGCCCAAAGACATCACAAATATAAAACCATCGGTAGATGTTAATTGTATAGCCCAAAGACATCATCAAATACATAGCCATGGGTATATGTTAATTGTATAACCTAAGGACATCACCAGAGACATGTTTACTGATAAACCAAATAACGAATTTGAACACACAATACAATAGTATGTATTTTCTAAAAGATGCAGGGTAACCTCTTCATTGACAATAATAATATGACCTTAAGCTCTCTTATCGATTCAATTACCTCAATTTAAATTACCTTTTCTTATTTCTTGCAATTGAACCTGGTATATTTTAAACGCAATAGTAAATAAATTAAATCGATATTTAACCACCTTTAGGAAAATTGCAAACAAGTAATAAAAACGCTATATATAAATATTGCTTTAATAAAAAATTGTTTTACTTTTTTAAAAAATGAATCAAGTTACCTACAGTTTTGTGAGAGCCGTCAAACCTTTAGATATATGTATGACCAGCGTTGTAATTCAATTGCTGTGCAGGTACCACAAACAGAATTTAATCGTAATATATGAATATGAGTTGATACATGTCTAAAACATGAGATCCAGTTGATTACCTTAAGATAGCACAAAATACACGGAAGTCCGAATTTAGATGACATTGAGCAGTCTAATCAATTTATTAACATAAATATAAATAGTAAAATAACAAAAATATCAAACTCTTAGGGAAATTCAAAACGGAAAGTCCCTTATCAAACGGCACAATAAAAAGCTCATACATGACAGACGTCGATCTAAACGTTCATATTTTTGATTTCTGGAAAATTGTACACTTTACATGTAATGCCAGATTAAAATAACGTACATTTATAAATATCATTAGGAAAATCTCAAAGAGTTGTTAAGACGTAATAATAAATCATTGCGAAAGCAAACTAGCAACACATCAAGGAAATTTATTTTTGCAGAATCATGTATCCGTCAAATCTCGAAAGAACTGTTTTGTAATTTTATTGTTGTACAAATAAATGTAATCATTGAAGGAGGAAATCAGCAACTTAGAAAGGCATTTTTTTCAGAATCAAGTTTCTTATAATGTTGTGAGAGCCGTCAAACCTCGAAAGAGATTGACTTCTAGTGTTGTGATTCGATTGTTTTCATATCTTAATCAGTGAAATATCTTGTTTTAGCAGATACAGGGTAACATCATCACTGAGAACATTTCATTTCAAGTTGAGCCATCTTATCTAACAAATATCATTTACTTAATTTCCCTATCATTGAATTCTTGAAAATAGTACATATTAATGCAATACAAATTCAGTTGACAGACATTTATAAATCTGAATAGGACAATTACAAATTATTTGTAATTTGATAGGAGCTATCAAACCTTGAAAGAGATTTACAAGTGATGGCATTCGATTATTTTCATGGTACCGGCAAATAACATTTTTGAAACGGATTTCTGCATAAACTTAGTCATATTCATCAATACAAACATATTGACCTTTAGGAAAGAAAACCAATGGAAGAGTAGTATATCTGTTTGCAAACTGGTTGTAATATCGTACTACTGATACTGAGAGATGTCTATAATACAATACATACATTGTAGCAATAATCCTGTCGGACTTAAATTATATATTCTAAAAAATAGCATGGTCAAGGTCTGCTATCAAATCTGAAAAAAATCTGTTCTTCGGAGAGTTTTACAACATAACCAAATGTCAAAATTGAATACAAAACTTATAGTAAAGTACAATGTTTTGAAAGATGAAGGATAACCTCTTCATGGTAAATTTTATAAAACTGATAAAATCGAGAAAGGAAATGGGGAATGTATCAAAGCGACAACAACCCGACCATAGAGCAGACAACAGCCGAAGGCCACCAATGGGTCTTCAATGTAGCGAGAAATTCCCGCACCCGGAGGCGTCCTTTAGCTGGCCCCTAAACAAATATGTATACTAGTTCAGTGATAATGGACGTCATACTAAACTCCGAATTATACACAAGAAACTAGAATTAAAAATCATACAAGACTAACAAAAGCCAGAAGCTCCTGATTTGGGACAGGTGCAAAATTGCCGCTGGGTTAAACATGATTTTGAGATCTCAACCCTCCCTCTATACCTCTGGCCAATGAAGAAAAAACAAACGCACTAATACGCACAGTAAAACTCAGTTTAAGAGAAGTCCGAGTCCGATGTCAGAATATGAAACAAAAGAAAACAAACAAAATGACAATAATACATAAATAACAACAGACTATTAGCAGTTACTGACATGCCAGCTCCAGACCTAAACTGATTGAAAGATTATGTCTTCATCAT
Source organism: Mytilus galloprovincialis (assembly GCF_965363235.1). Classification (NCBI taxonomy): domain Eukaryota; kingdom Metazoa; phylum Mollusca; class Bivalvia; order Mytilida; family Mytilidae; genus Mytilus; species Mytilus galloprovincialis. Next base: position 2,844,805 of record NC_134847.1, read on the forward strand.
ATGAATATCAGGCACAATCCCTCCTGTTTATTAGTATACCATCATGAAATATATGAGAAGAACATAACCCGTGTCACGCCAACAACTGGTTTTAGAAGAAATGTGTTTAATTCCGATGCAAAGACCCTATAAGTGAATCAATATTAAAGCCAAAATTTGCAATCTTTAATGACCTGACAACAGTATCGTAACTATATCCCTTGTTTATAAGTCTGTTTTAAGGTTTTGTTAGCTTTTAAGGTGAATACTGACATTTTTGTGCTGTGTAAAGAATATTACCACAAGATATTGGATGTGAAATTCCTGAACGTATAAGATGTTTGCATGTTGAGTTATATTTACGAATTATTCCCTTTTACCGGTGATACAATTTAGTAAGTGTATGACTAGTTTGTGATATCGAAAACCCTGTTGTAATAATTTTTCAGTAAAACATAAATTTCTTTCCCTAAAATCTAATACGTTGTTACATACACGAGCGAATCGTACTCGTTGAGATATATAAACACCATAAGATGGTGACAAGGGAGCGTCTCCATCTGAAAATGGATAATTAACGATAGGAAATGAAAAATCATCTCTTTTATCATAATTTTTTTTTGTATTAAACTTCCCGTTAATGATATAGATATCAAGATCGAGGAAAGGGCAGTGGTCATTGTTAGTATTAGCTTTATTTTAATTAAGTTCAACAGGATAAATTTTTATTTAGTATACATACTGAAGTCGTCATTATTGAGAGCCAATATATCATCCAAATATCTAAAAGTATTGATAAATTATTGTATCAAATGTTGTTTCGATAGGTCTTTGCTGATTTTAGTCATAAATTGTAACACATAACAATACAAAGACAGGTCCGCAATAAGTGGTGCACAGTTAGTCTCCATTGGAATTCCAATTGGTCTATTAAACGTTATACCACATTAATTTAGTCATTGCAAACAATGATAACACACTAACTATAAATATTGTTTTCACAAACACCTATTTACCTTTGAAAACAAATGAAATGTATTAATGTAGAGAGGAATATTATGCAACAGGAAACCGGTAATGTATGGGGACTGTTGTAATTTATAATCATATATGTATACGTATGTATGCATATTGCATTGGCATATTCATCAATGCAAACAGGTTGATGTTTTCAATAATGGGCAAACGGAAGTGTCCCATATCTGTTTGAAAACTGGTTGATTAGTACATACTTACTGACAGATTTTTATAATATAATAAGAGATATTATTCATCTATGGCTAACATTGTACATGCAAACAGCAGCCTGTTTATAATGCTGGCTAAAAACTTTAAGTTTAGTTTCCTAAATTGTCTTCAGAAACATTTTATATTCATTTACGCTTATACTATATTTTGCATAATGATTTCCATTTAATGTTTTTCTCTAACAATTTTGTGATTGTTATATTATTCTGATAATTTTCTGCCTTCCTCATTCAGCAGTAAGTAACCACAACATTACCAAATGGGATCGTTTTGCAGGATTAAATGAACAATTTGTATATTAGTTGTATATCAACTTCAGAACTGGATCACAATCAGAACTTTATCGTATTATATCAATGTGTTCGTATATGTTTAAAAATTCACATATAATCTAGTTCATTACCCTGCGATATGTCAATTTACAAGAAAGTCATAATTCAGCTGACCTTAAACTGTCTTATCAATTAAATAACATAATTTTGAATTTTCTTATTGATTATTTCTTAGAAACAGTAACGAATAAAAATAAACTTGTATAGTGCAGAACGTTTTTCAACATTTTAGCGCTAACTTCCTATGTCTTCATTTTAATTTGGGACAATTGCACAAAAATATATCATCAGATCAAAAATACTATTCTTCTTTGGTAAGCTTTGGTCTCAATTTTGAATACATTTCGGCAGCCCTGCATATGTAAACTTGCTTGTCCTAAACAAATACTGACCATAAATATCGCCTTAAGTTATTTCAGCACTCCAATAACAAATATATAAAGGTCCTTATTGTTATTTCGTTAAAATTGAACATTTACATGTTAAATCAAATAAAATCGATACAAATTAATATATATTTTTGGAAGGAAATTGCAATATTTTTGCTTCAAAAATATAAATTAAATCATTGCAAAAGCGAATCAGCAACAAAGGAAGGCAATTTTGTTTCAAGAATATTTATTTTATCAAAAATGGTACACTTAAAAAAAAACTAATAAATTAAAAACAACTTCAAACATTTATTTGGAAAATGGAAAAGATCCTCACAACAGCAAAGAAAAGAATGTAAATATTACCTCTCAAAAATGTAGTAGTATAGGAAAATATGCATTTTAGGAAAAGATTGATAATATGAGACTGTAATCCAGCAACACCTGCTATTTGTTTCTGATGAAAAAAGTATTGATATGTTTGAAACAGCTGTCAAACGTCTGATTGCATTTGCATATATTGTGTAATTTTAATAGCTGGAGTAGCTCATTATCTAGAACTGGTTAATATGTTGGATGCATAGTGACAGATAAAACATAAACTAATACATATGCATGTATGACTAAATATACTAATGTTCAAAGAATCTTTAAGGTCTGTTCTTACACCTATTTGAATCTATTTCGTTCTCATACAACTGTATCACTTTATCAATGTTTAATATGAATACAAAAATTTATTTTCTTAGTTACAATATGTTTGCTACAGCTCGGTCAATACCTTGATTAGGGAACTTCTATCGGCATAGATTAATATTCTCAATTCATCATGTATATGTGATGCCGTTAAATTAGATAGAGATACATGTAAGCAGACACAAGTTTGCAAAGGATGCTGGTTAAAAATGACATTTTTCAATTTAGTTAACTAATTTTGCCGTTGTAACTTCATCAAATCGATAAAGCATACATTATATTTTGCACAATGGTTTTTTTAAATAAGTGTTTTTTTTTTTGCAAAGAATATCGGTCTAAAAATGTTTGTTTCTTCCTCATTCATGATTATCTAAGGACACCTATCCCTAATTGGGTACCGTTTAAGAGCAATATTTGAACAATTCAATTTCAATTTTACAATAATTTGCCAACTTGATTACTATCAGTAATGGTATCGCAATATATCGATATGTGTTGATACATGTTGTATATTAAATAAAGGCAACAGTACCATACCGCTGTAAAAGTTTTGTTTTTCTCTCATGAAGGTTCTGTAGGATCAAATATATTATAGGAGGGTCAGGAAAAGTTTAAAGAATAGAGAATAATGCATGTAATGTTCACAATACATTTGTAAATAAAGAAAATATACATACATCATGTACATGTAACAATGAAGAAAAAACAGGTGTTAAATTACAGAAAAATGGAAAAAACAAAAAAAATAAATAGAGATAAATGGTATAAAGAATTAGATAAGAATGAAATGAAGGACCCTTCATCCAGACCATTGGTAGGAAAGGTAGTTTTGTGAAATGATTCATTTAAAAATAAAATTATACAGTCTAGATCCCGCTAACATGTTTAACCCCGCCACATTATTTATGTATGTGCCTACCCCCCGTCAGGAGCCTGTAATTCAGTGGTTGTCATTTGTTTATGTGTTACATATTTGTTTTTCGTTCATTTTTTTATACAGATAAGGCCGTTAGTTTTCTTGTTTTCTTGTTTGAATTGTTTTTACATTGTCATATCGGGGCCTTTTATTGCTGACTATGCGGTATGGGCTTTGCTCAATGTTGAAGGCCGTACGGTGACCTATAGCTGTTAATGTCTGTGTCATTTTGGTCACTTGTGGATACATTAAAGTTGTCTAATTGGCAATCATACCACATCTTTTTTATATAGATGGGATACGTTCTAAATTTTAAGTGTGCATGCTTAACCAAAAATGTAACAACTGGAATCCGGGCAAAATCAACTGCATTCATGTTCGAATAATCCACGTTTACAACAAGAAAATTCTGTTTGCATATAAATGTAATTATATTAACCGCCTACTTTCATGAATCATGACCTTTTCTCCCAGAAACGCAAATGGTCTGAACCAGATGACATACATGAATTTCTCAGGTCCACAAACTTTCAAATCTATTACATGATAGAAGTACCATGAGCTATGCCTATGGTTAACTTACATTTATAATTTATTTTCAGCTTGAAAAGGGGGGGGGGGGGTGTCATTGTTTTGTTGTTCGACACGGATATTGTTTTAAAATTATTTCCGCTAATTTTACGCTTATTATTTTTCAGTGGTCGTGAATCGCTCTTTGAGCATGTATATTCAATTCATTAGTACTTACTTTTCAGTTTAAATTTCCCCCCGTTTCATGATTTGTTTACATCCATCTTTCGGATGTTTGTCGGATCTTTTATAGTGTAAGACAAAGGTAATACTGCTTCATAAGCTACCAAACTGAAGGTCGTTATCTATAATTTCGATCTGCATTACAGTATTCATGAAAAGCAGTTCACGTGTTCGATTAATGTGAGTTATTCTCTCTTCATTCTTTTCCTACGTCAAAACATGCTCCATATTTATTTTTAGAACGGAAGTACTATTTCGACAATGACAATAGTAACAATAAACTGTATTAAGTTTTAAAATGGCATTTAAAAGTTATTCAACTCTTTCTCAATGTATTTAAATAAAAAAGATTATTTAAATGATCATATTTTATTGTTATGGAAAATTACGACAATGTACATGATTTACGATATCATTGCGCAACTTTATGCGCAGACGGCGCGAAAATTTAAACCCCCGAACTACCTTAAGTAATCAAACTTTTTAATTTTAACATTATCAGACTAATCTTTGGTTAAGTCATCTACTAAATTAACTACATAATGAATGCCGAATTTGAATACAAAAATACAATTATCTAGTGACAATATTTCATACATGTAACGTCAGCTACGTTGATATCGGATCATTTGTGTGTTTTAACGAAAGATTACTTTTCGAGGTAATATTGATTTAAACATAAATGTCCCCTTCCCATTCATTAGTAACTAATGTCAACTTGGCAAATTATTTTACTGGCTATAAGCAACAATTGAATAATTATAAATATAAATAAAGAAGAACATGTGTTATAAGTGCCAATGAGACAACTCTCCATCCAAGTTACAGTGTATAAAAATTAAACAATTCTAGGTCAAAATACTGCCTTCAACATGGAGCCTTGGCTCACACCAAACAGCAAGCTATAAAAGGCCCCAAAAAGACGTGAAAAACTTATAAATCCCATCAACAAACGACAACCACTGAACAACAGTCTCCTGACTTAGGATATGTTTATTCATATGCATCGAGTTTAAACATTTAACAGGCGCCAAACTTCCCTTAACCAGCAATAGTAGTATAACATTACAACATAAAAAGACACACTATGAAATATCAATGTTGAAAGGGCTTGACTCGATCAAATAAACATATAAACAAAAACAACTAAACATATACTGGACGATCTATGACACACTATAAATACAAAATTAATAACAAAGGATGTAGCAACAGTGTCAAAAAGACATATCTAGCCTTGGATAACATGTCGTTAAAAAAATTAACGTACACAGGTAAATCTTAATATTATAATTTTGTTGTAAGGAGTATGTAAGCTTAGTTTTGTAATGACATTCACACACCATCAGAATTAGATTTTGCTTGATATAACGTTACATGTTGATACATATTTTATTATGACGCGTATCTTGTAGATCGTTTATCAAAATTAATGTGTCAGAGTATTACAAAAAGGTCATATTTCGTGCTAAACCTTATATGTATCTGAACTCCTTGAAATGTGTTTCTATAAAGTTCTAATTGGAACCAAAAGCGATTTATTTCTGTTTTATCCTTAAAAAATAAAATTCCGATTTATCAAAAAGTCAGCATATCTCATATTCTAGAGAAATTAAATAAAAGATGAAGGTACATAATACATCAAAAGTGTAGATATACTGGAATAAATGATATTTTAGAAGATCAATTGAAATTTTTACTGAGTTCCCAGTTTGCAATGAAAAATGTGACCAGCATTCCCAAATAGAAAAATTTTGGTAACCATTTTGGAAAAAAATCATCGTATAATTGAAAATCAATAACAACTAGAATTGCCATTGCCCTTCTCCCTATTGCCACTAAGCGGCAGCCATTTCAAACTTGTTTAGCAGTAAATGCACAAATATGCATGGCTATTCATCTTTTTGTAATGTTTTAGTATATTCAGAGCATTTCAAAGTATTTGACATTTATACCGTTTCCATGGCAACGGCATTTTAAAAATTTCAAAGTAAATTGTCTGATCTTTACTTGTCAGTTACCAATAACATTAAATTTCATTAAGTTAAAACCATTTTTAGAATTTTTGACTCTTTTGCAGTTTCCATGGCAACCGTGGCCATTTTGGAAATTCCAAATTCAAAAGTCATATGCAGACTTGACAGTAAACAATCATATCAAATTTTATCAATTTTGAAGCAGTCTGAAATTTTTGCTCCTGTATCCATGGTAACATAGTAGTTCCAATGATTGTCAAATTCATTCAAAACCTTTATATAGTGAACAACTATATTGCATAAAAATTTGATGATTTTAAGTTCAAGTATACCAAAGTTATTCACCAAACCCGGAATTTTTTGGAGCATTTTGACCTTTTTGCATTGTTTCCATGGAAACGGCAGACATTTTGGAAATCCCAACGCCAAATTCCACATCTACCAAAGTTGCTTATCGTTATGCTAAATTTTCAAAAAAATTGGAGCATTTTCATATTTTTTAAGTTTTTTATGTAGTTTCCATGGCAACATAATTATCGCAAAATCATCCAAAACCAGTATATGGCTGACACCTTCATTGTATTAAAACATAATGATTCTGAGTTTAAGCATCTCCAAATTATTCATCAAAAACAAAGACATGAATTATTCACAATTGTTCCGTTTCCATGGTAACGGCAGCCATTTTTTATGGTCTTAAGACCTACTGCAACCCGAAACTTTGTGTTCCTCATTATAGTGAACTATCATTAAAATCTCCCAAAAAAAATGGCGGACAAAATAGTTGGAAGAATAATAATAATAATAAAGAAACAGAGGAAGAGCAATATGTCACCCGACATTGTCGATCGGTGACATAATGAATAATAATTATGTAGAATCATCTTTAAACCAATAGGTATTGGAAAGAAATAATTGTTGAAATGCAACCGAGAGCATAAGCACTTCATTGAGAAATAAAAAGCAAACTGTTCAATAATTAGATGCTCGTGTTAATAAAGACGTCATTCCATGGATAGTTGCCCATCGGCACTACAAAAGTTATTACAATTTATTCATCTGCAATTAAAAAAAAAGTGTCCTGAACGGATTGTATTATTATCGAATGAATCTTCACAGTTTTTCTTTTTTGCCAGAAACGTTTTTCTTTCCTGTAAAGTGTGATTTGATTAAATAGATTTAATACATTTTACAAAAATGTCAGTTGAATATGTCGATCTTATCTCTAATTATAAACAATTGTTAAGGACAACGACACCTTCTTTTTTTTAAATGTAAGTCTAATTTCCATTTTGTTTTGACTACTGCAGAAAAAAATGTACTTTTTTAACTGGTCCAGGTCAGGAATGGACAATATGGACAAAGACGAATATTTATATGTGCTTTTAATCAGATGAACTCATACAAACTAAAGCATATAAGTTTTTGGCATAAATATAACCATTGCAATTTTGTTTCTTACGTCTTGCGTTTAACGTCTTTCAAAGGAATTTAATCATCTAAGACAAATGTTCCTTTATTTTATTGATGAGATACTTACTGCGCTGCATTAGTTATATTTGTTGAATGATTCTTTAGATGCACAGGCCGCGGTTTATTTACGATTGGCAAAAACTCTACAATAATACACTTGTAATACAATTATAATAGTCTGCGTCAATTAATATTCACAAATTTTATCTTAATCGTACCTATTTACTTCTAGATGTTCCGACCTTTTCAAAAAAATGAATTAAATGTAAATACATTTCAATGAGTTCAGATGCATAGAAGATTAAAAAAAGGAATGTATACTTGTGAATGCAAACTAAATACAGAAGTTGAAGTCCATTGACAAAACGAAAACTGAAAAACCGTTTCGGCAAAGTCAGCTTAGGCCATTAAACTGGGCTGTCGAACCAAATTACGGGCAATAGGCACTAGTCATTATTTCCTTCCATAAGCATATGAACCACTGTTTTTTCCTCAAAATGTAATACAGTGTTTCTAAATATATAAAATATCAAATTAGATTTATTTAATATATACTTCTTTTTAACAAACATTTCAAAAAGATGATAAGTCGGTACAGATGTTAACTGCAAAAACAACTTATTGTATAAGACAAAAACAATAAAGAGAGATATGTGGTATAATAGGACAGAAAGCAAGGGAGATCAAAGTTATTACAACTATTAGTAAGCCGTTAAACCTCGTTATAAATTTACTTATAAAGTGGTACATTTATTAGAAGACAAGTCCCTGTAATTTACATTTTTGAAACGTATTAATGCATTAAATTCTTCATGTACTAAAAAAACTCCTGAATCAAAAGTCGGTAATATGAAAATAGTGTAGTTACCTGATAAATTCATTTACAAATATATAAACGTTCTGATATCTTAAAAGTGGTAAACCATTAAGGAAATAGCGAATGTAATGATATTATATTATTGCTGTGAAATGGTTTTAAAAGAAGAAAACAAATGACGTTACAAATTACAATCATTAAATCTTATGTTACCCGAACAAATGTATAAAAAGATATTTGTGATATACAAAAACAGCAAACCAACAACATATGGCGACAAATTTTTATTTGATACATATGTTTACTTACAAGGTTCGAAGCGCCGTTAATCCTCTAAACAAATTGTTATCCAATGTCGAAATTCGATTGAAGCTGAGGACTCTGAAAAATAACATTTTGGAAATTTATTTCTGCTATTGTTTTCCTTATTCAGAAATACAAACAGCTTGAAGTAAAAATATAAGTCAACTGGACAGATGTAGAGATGCTTGAATATCGTTAATATATTGCATACATACTCACAGAAGTTTGTGATACAATAAATAGTACTTATGCATATATGACCTTAAATAATTATCTTATTGACCATATTTCACAACAGCTATGGCGAAACTTGGGTTGGTAGACTTTATGTGGGATCTTCTGACATCAAGGAGGGATACCCATATTTAATCATGTCAAAATAAAATGGCAATATATTTAGGTGAGTTTGAATGCAAAAACAAGCATGTCAAAAAGGATATTGGCAAAGACAATCGGTCATTTTTTTTCAATTCCGTTAAGATTTTTTTTCAAATGAACCCACAAAATTCATTAATGCAGTAATGGTATTTTGCATTACTGTTTTTTTTTACCAACTATTATACATTTACATTTCATGGCCTTTTATGTCTTGCTACTCGATATCGGTTTTAGTCATTGTTAGAGGTCATATGCTGACCTAACGATGCTAACTTCTACGTTATAATGTTTCTGGTGGATAGTTATCTCATTGTCAATCATACCAAATCATCTTCTTTGTATATTGGTCTCAATTTGAACATAATTTGTCTATCTCTTCTCATGATTACAATCTTGTCATTTTAAGATAAAAGACAACCACTGTATTGCTCAAAATCAAATCTACAACGCCAGGGCACATTTTAAAATAGACCAAAATACAAACAACAGCATGCAACATTAAAGACTGAGCAACACGAACACCGCCGCCGACCCCCGATCCCTTATCTCCCTTCTAAAAAAAAGAAGAAAAGAAAAAAAAGGAAAAAACATGTTGACTTCAGATCCTCCTCTTCATAAGGCATCCGTCGTGTTACTCATATAAGTACACACCCTGCGACGAGTCTAATTCAGAAGGGAACATTTGGTGAAAAGGAGGACGAGTTGGCAAAACTAATTTTACTTGCAATAATAAATAAAAGGAGATAATGAATTAATGGGACAGAAAATCAGCAACACCTGACGGCATATTTGTTTTTTAATCAGTTTTGTAAGAACCGTCCAACCTTATCAAATATGAACATCTGTGTGGATATTTAATTCTCACTCTCATATAACATTTTCTAAATAAATATATATATATATATATATATGCAGTACATTTTTCATATTAATCAAACGTTGAAAATAGTAGGCAACTGGAAGCGGGTTGAAATTACATCAATATTGACAAATGGTACAAGGACACAGTTATCGTCCTATAACTATATACAGTGTAAAATTTGCATTTTTTTATACCCTTTCCAAATTTCTTCTTGATATTTAATGCATGAAATATTAAGATAGGGGATGAAATTACATGTTAAAACAATTTGGGTGCTGAATCTTTATGTTTAGTAGTGATTTGGTCCAGTTAAAAAGGTCAACATTTAGTACGTCTGAAGCTGTCAAACTAAATTGTAGACCCCCTTAACAAAGTTTTTTTTTCAAGATTTTGAGTTAGACCTGGTAGAAGTTTGTATGATTTGATACTATTCATTTTTATAAATTTTCTGTTTACAAAACATTGAATTTTCGAAAAACTAAGGATTATCTTAACCCAGGAGTAGATTACCTTAGCCGTATTTCGCACAACTCTTTGGAATTTTGGGTCGTCAATGCTCTTCAACTTTGTACTTGAATGGCTTTATAACTGTTTTGATATGAGCGTCACTGATGAGTCTTATGTAGACGAAACGAGCGTCTGGCGTATTAAATTATATTTCTGGTACTTTCGATAACTATTTTGTCCAAATATTAGTACACTACACTGTCAAAATCTTTTTTAAGAAAGAGCAGGTGCGATTTTTTTAATTTGAATTCATTGTGACAATAACAATACGAAAGTCTCTCGTATTAACTGCTGTAAAATAAACCTACGATAAACCTTAAAAATTATAATTTAAATCCCAGTGTCTGTTAATATCAGTTAAGTTGAAATGAATGTTAGGATATAACAGATACAATAATTAACATATTAACATAAGAAAAAAAACCAAGTATAACATATTTTGGTATCCCAAAACGGCGTATATCTTAAATAGAGAACATAAAGGTAAATTATGCTACACAGAGGAACAAATGATCCGTATGCTGGAGTTTCTAATTGACAACATATTTGTTGAATTTGTAGGTATAATTTTTCAACAAGTTGTCGGCATTCCTATGGGAACAAACTGTGTGCCTCTCCTTGTCGACCTCTCTTTATTTTCATATGAATCGGAGTTCCTTAAGACACTTGTCAAAAACAAGAAAATCAAAAAAGCACCTCATTTACTTTCATTTTCAGATATATTGATGATGTTCTTTCCATTAACAATCCTAGCTTTTCTGATTGGGTTCCATTAATATATCCCCCGAACTAGAAATTGAAGAAACAACAGACACGGCTTCTTCCACCTCATTTTTAGACGTATACCTCGAATATGACATACACGGTCATCTCAGTGCCAGAATCTATGACAGATGAGACGATTTAAATTTTGAAATTATCAATTCCCCCACCTTTGTAGCAATATACCAACTTCACGTGCATATCGGATATACATTTCCCAACGAATTCGGTATTCAAGTGCATGCAGCAACTACTCAGACTTTATAAAATGTCACCAGTGTCAGAGCAGAAATTTAATGAACTAGGGGTATATCAATGAACGTCTCGTCCTTTTTCTAAAAAAAAGTTCATAGGAAGGCACCACGAGCTTGTTGAAAAACATGTATGAACTTCACAAATTATACACGATGGTTTTAAAGAATAGATTCTTGGTACTGACATTGTTTATCGTCTAAATCACGTGTTATATTATTATTCCCTCATTTGTCTTTGAAACATCACTTTTACTGTTTAGTCTGTTTTTGACGTGGCTCTGTATTGATACATCTCGTCATTATGTTATTGTTCTATGATAGTTTGTGTATTCGTGTCCTTAAACTTTGCCAATAAGCTTTGAACATATGCAGTTTTATCAATATATAATAGATTTTTATGCGACTGTCATACACGTGAGAAGTTAAGCTAGCTTGAAAGCAATGTTTAATCAACCATTTTCTACATTAGAAAATGCCTGTACAAAGTCAGGAATATAATAATTGTTGTCCATTCGTTTGATGTGTTTTAGCCTTTCATTTTGCCATTTGATTAGGGACCTTCCGTTTTTGAATTTTCCTCGGAGTTAGTATTTTTGTGAATTTACTTATTGACATACAAGTAAGTGGTTTCTGTTTCTTCGAACATTTATCAAGAAGTATTTCTCTGATAATTGCGAGAAGGCAAGTTTTCATTCGAGATCTTCTTAACTAATTGAAATCTATCTATTTTCTAATCGGAACCAATATAAAAAGTAAAAAGCAAAATTCTTATTGTAAAGATTAAGAGATGAGGAGGTGCATAGTTAAGGTTTAAATAATGTTGGTGTTTAATTTTGGTTATATCCAACTCCTGTCAATTTAATGATTTGGAGTCCTTATTACATAATTATACAGATATCTAGCCTCATACATCAGAATTTAATTCTCTGTCTTGAATGTCCCTTTATCTTATTATTTAATGAATGCAACTTTCGCTGCATAAGTTATATTAGTCGAAACAGTTTCTTTACAAGCAGAGTTTCTTTACAAGCAGAGCCAAATACAATGAAAGTCCCAACTATGTACTGGCTTCCGAAGCTACACAAAACACCTTACAAATATAGATTTATTTCGTCTTCAAGCCATTGTTCCACTACTAAATTGTCTATTCGTCTTACCAGCACACTTGGTACAATTAAAAATCTGATAATAAATTGTTCAAATAAGGCCTTCGAAAATAGTGGAATTAATTACTTTTGGAGTGTCAAGAACTCTTTGGAAGTACTTGATAAATTGCATGCTTATATTGGTGATTTTGAATCTGTTCAAAGTTTTGATTTTTTCTACCCTATATACCACATTGCCTCACATTTTCATTAAGAAGAAATTCACACACCTAATTATGGGCATTTTAAAAGTCAGAATGTGAATGACATAACTAATAACTGTCTTATTGAATATTTAAAATTGTAATATTAAATACAGTAAAAAATTAAATCAAAATTAACTTATGTTTAGAAAAAGTACAAAAAGAAAATTATAAATAACTATAGATTTTCTGTTGCTTTATTGATCTTTGTTTCTATTGTTGGACTAAATACAAGAAATTCAATTTAAAGTAGTCCAAAATTCAAAGATTGTATTGTCTGAAAATATGTCATGCTAATAAAATGCACAAATGGATAGCATCAAACCGATAATAATATTCCGTATTTGTTAAGAATTTCGTCATCACTGCTTATGTAAACTAGCTTGTCCTAAAAGAATACAGAGCAACCTCTCCACTGCCACTGTACTGAGTTGTACACTTGATATGCCACTGCTGATGGACGTTTCGTCCCTGATGGTATCACCAGCCAAGTTGTCAGCACTTCAACGTTGATATGAATATCAATTATATGGTCATTTTAATAAATTTCATGTTGACAAAACTTTAAATTTTTCGAAAAAACTAAGGATTTTCTTATCCCAGGAATAGATTACCGTAGCCGTATTTGGCACAACTTTTTTGGAATTTCAGGTCCTCAATGCTCTTCAACTTTGTACTTGTTTGGCTTTATAACTGTTTTGATCTGAGCGTCACTGATGAGTCTTTTGTAGACAAAACGCGCGTCTGGCGTATTAGACTATAATACTGGTAACTTTGATAACTAGTATATGCAATACCAAATAAAATTCACACAAACATGACAAATTTATAGATCTTTTGGAGAAAATTACAACTGTAATTGAAAAAGATCATTAAGATCATTGCAAAAGCCAACCAGTAACACAGGACAATCAAGATGTTAACAATGTTGTCAGAGCGTCAAACCTGTATTGTAATGAAAAAAATGTACTACTTATAAAATAGTGCACATGTGTAGCCTCAGATCGATAATTCTATTCCTAGAAGCAAGGTGTGATATATATTTCAAGAAGATCTGCAATACTTAAATATCTTATCCTTATTAGATAACTGATACAGAATAACCTTACCATTGACACAACTCATATTACCGAAAGTTATTTCACAAATCAATAAAATAGATCGCAACGTCTAGATTTTTAAATTCTTGAAAATGGTACACTTTACATGTAATACCAAATTTATAAATCTAGGTAGAAACTTTTCAAAGAAAAAAAAAATCAATAGAACAAAACTAAATCATTGCGACAGCATACTAGCAATACATGAGGCAACATTAGTTTTATAAAATCATGGAACCGTGAAACAACGAATGATTTTCTTTTGTAATTTGATCGTTGTACAGCTACCTTTAAAAGAACATTTTTGAATTGTAGATGTGCATAAGATATATAATTTCATTAATGCAAACACATTGACTTAAAAAAAGAAAATCAATGGTTTATGTAAAAATTACATATTAAAGGTCTTCAATCAAATTTTCCTAATTCTGGTATTCAAAGAGCTTTACTGTATGATTACAAATTAATTATAAATATGATACTAACATGCAGGGTCGATATCAGTGTTTGTATATTTTATTTCGGATCTTCTGAAAACGATAACGAAACACTTATTTCATATCGCCCAATGTTTTGATTAAACTACTTAAAGTAATAATGGTTTAAAAATGACAGATCTCTTAATGTTGACTTAATTTTGCAAGCTAGAAAAAATGCTACTCATGATCAACATTAATACAAAATGTACATTACCTTTGGTTTCTAGGTATATTTTTATATCTTTCTGTTTTACTTGTAGGCTAGTGTCACTCAAACGAAATTAAGAGATTTATTGTGTGACTCTTTCATAAGATAGCATTTAGTTTTATGTCGTATTCTATTGGGTTATTTCGAAATAATTTTGAAAGTTTACTGCAGACCTGATTTGTTTGAACTTCATGTCTTTAAAGTAAACTTTCATCTTTATGGAATATTCAATGTGGTTGATCATGAGCTTCAAAATCTGCAGCATCTAATCTTTCATTTTGTAATAAATTTAGAGCAAAACTATATTGACTACGAATTTTGTCTTTATACAAGGACTTCAAATTCATATACTTCTTGTACCAATGGGTAAATATTATTGGTATGAAATCTCTAGAAATATCAACAGCAATCATTGTTGATATGTTTTCTATATTAACTTATATCTTGTCCATGATACTTAAATATGACAAACTAATAGAAAGACAGAACTTAGAAACAGTCAGGTGTCTGTTATTTTCAGTAACATAAATCTAAATCCTTATTTCTTATTTCTTAGAAATGGTACCGTAGTAAGTGTGTACACAAGGATGTGTGAGACGGTTATGTCAATCTATTGGAAGTCATTTGTGTGCTTTAACCGAGCAGTAATTGCAACAGTGGAACCTTATTTTAAGGTTTTAGGAGCTCAAATATGTGCAAACTTAGACCTTAAAAAGGCTATGAACGACAAAAAGAGTTAAAAATCTATGTTTGGAGACAAATTTACATCAGCGCCAACGTAGACCATCATGAAGTTTACGACCATCAACTGTACTCTTATATTTAATAACATATTATGGTGGTCTACGTTGGCGCTCATGTCTAAAATTCAAAAAATAATCCGATTGCTTACAATTTCGACAAGTCATTATGATACGTCAAACGAAACGGCGCTGGTTACACAATTATTCCGGGGTCCACAATTGATCAGACTATCACTTACGACTAGCTTTCACGTGGTATCCAGTCATGGACATGTCATATTTTGTACGTGTTATTTATTAATTCAAAACAGTCTAAACCTGTCCATGCAGACAAATGCAGAGGGGTGTCCCTTGAAATATGGTGAATTTATTTCCATTCGTAAAAATTTTCAAATATTCAAAAAAACTTTAAAATGAATTTAATTATCAGGTCTAGATATATTCAAAATCTTTTTATAATTCTGAAGTAAGATGTTTTTTTCCTCAAAATTAACATATTTTGCACTTGAAAATTTTCTATTTCACCGTCTACAGAAAAAATATGTTTTTTTTTTATATTTATTCAGTCGTTTTACATTATCAATAGGCCGACCCTGCACGGGATGGTTTGCCAGTCAAGGTCGTTAAAAAATTCCATCAGGCATGTCATTGTCGTTACTTTACGTGGCGTGCAAAGTGGAAAAATTTTAAAGAAAATATTTATAGGAAGACGAAGATATGCTTACAAAACTACACTAATGCGCTATGCACGAAAATTTGTCAAAAACCAAAGTATTATATATAACTTAACATTGATAGCAAATACTGAAAGCAAGTTCATAATACTTAAGATATACAGGAACATCATACAGTAATTTATATATTGACACCCTATTTATGTATAGATACATTTTTCTTATATATGTGAACAATCTTTTGACAATCTGTAATTACAAAATAAAAGTAGCATTTCACATGTTTCATTTACTCAGCTCCTGTTTTGATTTCTAATTAAAACATACTACAACAAATTTAGTTTCAACATATTCTACTTGCATAAATACAAATTGGATAAGGCCCATTGGAAACAGATTGATAAAGTATGCGTAAAGAAACATGTTTAATGTTTTTTTTTTTGCAATTTCAAACATTTATAGCTATTTTGTCTAAAGTTATATCTAAGTGACAATCATTAATGCCAAATCTATACCTTATCCCAGAGTTCACTGGTTCTTCTAACCTGTTCAATGTACATGTTGAGGTAAAATGTGCCTCTGATTTCAATTTCATATTAATATGCCCCTATACCCCTCCCCCGTGACAAAATGTCGAGTGGGAATATTAATTTAGATCAGTCCGACCATCCATTTGTTCGTCCGTCCGGATATATATGTCTGGCTTTCTCTTCCTACATTTTTTTGAGCTACAGTTTTAATATTTTGTAAGATGTGTTTATACATAATAAAGGTGGGAAATTCGACAGGCTTTTTTATTTTTTTGAATGCCATGTACTTGGACATGTTTTTGTCGGTTAACCTCCTACATTTTTTCAGCGACAACTTTAATATCTAATAAGTTATTATACACATATGGGATGTGTGCATTGCTACGTGATTTCTTTTTCAAATATTCTCAAAATGACATATTTGAACCTAGTTAATATTTTTTGGTACAATTGATAAATTTAATTGACATTATAATGTCTCTAACGCAATAAATAAGATTTTTAGAACTTCAAATATTTATTCAATGCCAGAAAGTTGAACTTGGTGATCACTGGATATAGGAATTTGAACTTGATGACTTCTACACCTTGAAAGTTAAAACATTTTGACTGAACATTCAGTCCTGCAGGTGAATACATTAAGAATAAAAAAATATAAAAAAATAGGTCAACATACATAATTTTACATTTATAATGTCTTATGATAAGTCGGGAGCATACATGTGTCTTGCTTACAGCGCAACAATTTCCAGTGAGTTGTACTTCAACATCACTGTTTGTCAAATCCTAAATTAAAGTATGTGTAACTATACTCATGCATATGACAGAGCAAAAATTGTGGCATCGTCATTATCTAGTTTGTTTTTTGTTTGTATTGTTCGAAAGAATATTTCAACCCAGTTTAAACGGCCCAAATAAGTGGTTCTATTTATCTGTCATAGCAAAGGCTTGTCGTCTCTGAGTAAGAAAAATATGCCTGGGCAAGACTCTGTGAAGTAGCGCTCAAATGCTCGGCTTCGAACATTTGGTTAAACGTATACAGCACCTTTTAATTTTTTTTCTAAAGCTTATACGGTTGTGTTTCAAACTGTGTTCTGTTACTGTGTCCATTTTCACTAATACTTATTAGCCGCAACATTAATGTGTTAATGAAGTATGTGTACGTTTCTAATCAAATTCAAATATTTTGGTGTTTCATGAAATATGTCTTACCAAGTGCATACTTGTATGGATATGTTTCAAAAAACATAAGCATCATATTTAAATAATGCAATAAGGATATGTTGGGGAATTGCAAATGATACTATACACTAACGATCAACGTGTTGAACCTATCGGAGAAATAATGAATTTTCAGAGAAAATTGAAAATGTTCATGGAGGGTGCCTTCTTCGTCTACACATCTTCGTAAGTGTCTATTTTACTTCTGAACCCTGACCTCGACAAAAACTTTGAACTTTGCGTTCAGTATTACTTTCTTTCAAATATTGCTTTAATTAAGTGTTCGAAAAGTTACACTGTAAGATACTTAAACTGATAAACAATTGCATTGCACCAGCAATGCGTATTTGCTATAAATACTTAAACCGTATTAATCGAATACTGAATTTCCAATAGCATGTTTAACCTACTTGTTTTTTTGTTAATGTAATCATCATGTAAATATAAAATGCTATATTCATAACTTTGACGTTTATTTATGAATTATTATTGTGCCACTTATTATATAAAGCTTTTATTTTTATTTTACCTAACTTGTTAACGTAAGACTGTTCATTCTTAGTCTATTATTATTTGCCCCTTTGAGTAGGATCTGCTCACACTTCCGGAGCACTTCAGATCACTCTCAGTTTTTGGTGGGGGTTTGTGTTGCTTAGTCTTTAGTTTTCTATCTTGTGTCTTGTGTACTATAATTTGTCTTTTTGTCTTTATATTTTTTAGCCATGACGTTGCCAGTTTATTTTCAATCTATGAGTTTGACTGTCCCTCTCGTATCTTTTGCCCCTCTTTGACAATATAATTTTTATTGATGAATTTTGTCAAATAATCTGACCAATTCTTTGGTAGCTGTCTTTTATCAAATACTGTTTTGTTCTGTTTTGGGTAACATAATACGAGTTAATATTCTTTATCAAAATAAAATAATAATGCCAATATCCCACTAAAGGCACTATTTTGGCTGCTTATTTTTTTTATTAGCATGATATATTGCAGATTGTATCGTTACGTCGAAAGTACCAATTTTGGCTTTTAACTTGACGGGAGAAGAATGTGTAAAATGGACTTACTTTCATTTCTTACTGCTAGTTAGTCTTGCATGTATAAACCATACTTAGCTGATTTTACTTTAATTTGTACAGTAAAAGAACAAAGGTATTTTGTAGTTAAATTTAATTTAATCTTTTTTTGGCTGTTGCTAAGCCATTTTTGGGTTGCTATGGTCAATATAAACTTCTTAAAAACAATGATGACAGACATGGGCATCATAAAATGAAGGAAAAATCATTTACGGTAGCTACATCTTCAAACATGCTGGCTATATTTATACCTTATATGGTAGAAATTACAAATTTTCAAACCCTTGCTAGTGAAAATTTTTGTTGCTTGGTTGTTGCTAAGTTTTTATAAAACTGAGATTGAAGTGGCTATTCATTTGCAACTTCAAGTTATTGTTAAACAAACCAACTATTTTGAATTATTCTTTTTTGTAACGAGAAAGCGATGCATTAGGGATAATTTGGCTATTTAAAAAAGCCGTTGCTAGTCAACCTTCCTTTCACCGGAGCACAAAAAAATCTTAGTTTTGAATAGTTTCTATACAAAGGCTATCAATGATCTATATATAAACTTATTCAGGAAGGGGCCAAACACATCCGTTATCATACCTTGTCCATTAGTAATACATTTATTTTACAAGATTTTAAAGTCAAAAGCTGAAAAGGTAGAACATTAACTTTTGTACATGTTTCGAAAAGATTAACTTAACAAAATAGATTGCGTAATGAAGTTATAATTTATAGTGATTACCTATAGGGTAACATGTTGGGCATACTTAACTGTTATGCTCAAATTAGCCTTGGAAATGAATACAATAAAGTGCAAAAATTTCATTATTCTTAAATATGTTCTACTATTCAAAATTGTACAAATGTATAGCACTAACTCGATAATGGTATTCCGCATTAGCAAGGTTTGATTTCAATGATGATACGAATTATTACATTTTCAGAAAAGTTTCGTGTCTAACACTGATACAGGGTAACATCACTACTGACACAATCATCATAAGATATATGATCAATTGAATAACATAAGTCTTAACGTCCCTATTTTTTATTTCTTTAAAGTGTTACACGTACGTTACATGTTATACCAAATCAATTGACACAAAATTTAAAACTTTCAAAAATAACTTTTTTGAAATAATGGATCTTAAAGTCTTAAAATATAACACATTCAATGTCTGCTGTTCGAACTTTAAAGAAAATGTGGTCTTCAAACAGGCTTACTGCATAAACAAAATTGAATTTAAATACATATGGTCGAATTTACAACAGCTTTATAGAAATCAATATTGGCACATCTTAATTTGGATCGTCTGACCTCATTAGTTTCTCACTGGATAAAATCAGTATTTTATCGTTGTATAAATACACTCGTTTATACTTAATTAAATTAATTTCATTTGTTTAAGTATCCTAAAAAAAGTCAAAGTATAATGTTTTTGGTTGTTCTGAAAATATTGATATCAACTGAAGGTATATAAACCCCCAGAATGAGTATGGGTAATCCCTTTCAAAATCTTATGTACAGTTTGTGCTAATTGTAGTGTTGTTGCTGGCCAAGGTTAGTAGAACATTGAATTCTTACAAAATGTTTAATCCCGCCACTATATGCATGTATCATTCAAAGCTATATAATTGTAATCTGGTGGTTTTCGATTGTTGGTTGAAACATATTGGTTTGTATTAAAAAAATTTATTGATCAAAAGAACAAAGAATTAAACACAAGTATTCAACTTAGTCACGTTTCCCAAACGTCTGTCGTTTGTTATTGTCTTTTACATTGGATTGTTTGGTTTAAGTGTGTAATACTGATACGGTAGTTGGTTTTCAATATCGTAATGTTTAACATGTTGTTGTATGGGGATTGTTTAAGCTTACAAATTGTGGAAATAGTACGACAATCTTTCTTTTTATCTTTCGTTTTTGGACTATAGATGGTATGTCATTGGTAATTTTACATGCACCACATCACCCTGTCTTTATTTTGAATTTAACGGAGTTATTTTAGGAAAGTTGACAATTATATGCTATTTCAAAGAATGGTAACAATAGCGGTAACTCAAAGTATCATTAACGGCCGATTTCAGGAAACCATGGGATACCATTATATCTAATCGTTCAACAATGACTAACATAAGTATAATGCACACTCAACACTGTTTCATATTGGTAAATATAGCTACTGTTTTTCTTTTTAATTATTCATAAAAAAGCAATTGTTTTTGGTATTACGAACTATAACAGTCAGTTTCAATATTACTAATAGCAGCAATCCAGATCGGAAGCCATATACAAGATAAGATATTTCTTAATAAGCCTTTTTTGTATCTGAACTTCTTATAACCTTTCTAAAACAACAATATCAAACAGATTTCTAATGATATTATGAGGTTTGGAAGTGAATTGGAAGTGAATGGGTAAACATTTAACCCGCATTTGTAAAGTTTCGGTTATTTGTGGTGCACACAATGTTAAAATGGTATTTAAAAACTTTATCCCAATTAATTGAAACATTTCAAAGTCTAAATTCAAAAGAAAGTATATAATTGATGATGGGAGATATTAAATAGAGAGAGGCAAAGAACTATCTATTAAAATGAGTTCTTCTGTTAACAACGACAAAAATTGTAAACCAAGGCACTAATCAGAAAATTTTATATCAATATTTTGGAGTCATGAATCACAGAACGGTTAAACTAATCAAAGTAAGGAAACAAAAATACCAAACTCCGAGGAAAATTCAAAACGGAAAGTCTCTAATCAAATGGCAAAATCAAAAACTCAAACACATTAAAAGAACTGTCATAGTCCTGACTTGGTACAGGCATTTGCTTACGTAGAAAATAGTGGCCTAAACCAACTATCAGATGCTATTAATTAAAATCTAACAACAAATAAAATGCGATACGTATTTGGTTCTGTGTTAACATGTATTATGTTTTGAAATGCACTCATTGTTAAAGTGCAAAGTCGCTTGAACCTATGTTAATAGCAAATTTAAAATGTTAAAACTATAAGATGTATAATGAACAGGGTAATGAATGACGTAGTTTCCTCAATCGTTTGCCAAGTAACAACCACAAGGTTATTGCCCTCATCAATTGACCGGATTGAATTGTTTTTTATGCAATAAGTAATCCAGTTAAAACAATTTTTATTTCGAGTACGATTACATTCGGTTAAATAGATTTACGCTTTTAAGTCGAGTTTTTTTCAATTAATTGACGTTATTAACGCAACGACACATTATTTGCTCCTACTTCACTTAAAACTATATATTACATTGTGAAGGGTAATTTTGTGACTTCATTTAAAATGTCAGGTTTTAAAAAGAAAAAGAAATCTTTTTCCGGGTTTTGCATGGAAAAAACAATTGAGTAGGAAGAATATATATGTGTCCTTATGAACTGACTTGATTCATTCTTGTTTGTATCATTAAGTGAAGGACCACATCATGTATTCATTACAACCCTACGTAATATAGGTTCGTTCACCGTCATGTTCTATTTTGGATGTGTTTCTGAGTGCTCCTGATAAGTGGATTATGTCTAATCACCATGTCTTTACTAAAC
Organism: Mytilus galloprovincialis; assembly: GCF_965363235.1. Taxonomy (NCBI): domain Eukaryota; kingdom Metazoa; phylum Mollusca; class Bivalvia; order Mytilida; family Mytilidae; genus Mytilus; species Mytilus galloprovincialis. Next base: position 2,867,372 of record NC_134847.1, read on the forward strand.
AGTTTTACTGCTGTGAAATCACTGTTTCATTTTTTCAAAGCAACTATACTTTTTAATGGAAATAGTAAGTCAAGTGAACAAAATTCAGGAAATGAAAGTATTTCACTGGATTTATGAGCTGAAAATGTGCCAGACATTTTACAATTATCTCCAAAGAAGCACAGTGTAACATAGCATAGTCGCACAACATATGTTACAAGATGTACAGAGAATTTTCGATAATGATCTTAACTTTATAAAAAGTCATTTTCAGTATGGAAATACATACAAAACTGTCAGTAACTCAGTAACAGTGGCATTATATGTAAGTACTGGTTAATTATCTTATTAATATTCAACGTTGTATTGTTTATACTTGGATTGACACTTTTTTGGCAACCTGTGAATCCCCTGAAAAAGAGATCACTTCATCCCAACCAAGATCATCCACACCGGTTGAATTTATAGAAGAAATGTTAAAAAGTTCCATTGAATTTTCCTAAGAGAACTGACAAATGTCCGAAGAGAATTAATGATCAAGCTCAAAACTTTAACCTCTCATTAGACTCAATAACTGAACTTTCCAAATCAAAAACTGATTTCAAATATGATGGGAAAAGTAGGGAGGACATAATTCAGATTATGATTAATGGTCTTGAATGAAAATTGGTGAAAAAATGCATTGATGTTTCCATACAAACTGAAAGTTTAGCTATATCGATTGATTATCAAACATCAACATTTGCCAACACACGTGATGTGTAAATACAAACAGTGCTAATTCCAGCTCCTAGGCTCTCAAAATTGAAACTTCATAAGGAACCATACCAAACTATCACCAAAAATAAATCCCAGCCTGAAAACCAAATTCAACACCTAAAATCTATCAAAACCCGAACTTTTGAACAATCTAAATCCAGTGATAAAAACATAATTATCGGTTCATCCATTCTAAAAGAAATCTGAACTTCTGGCCTATCTAAGACAGATTTAAGAACATTCAGATGTGCCAACATTTATAAGATCACTAGTGAAATTATGAAAATGAACTTAAGAACATATGAGAATATTATTCTTCAAGTTGGTGGAAATGATGTAAGTGCTGGAAAAACCCCAAAAGATGTAGACGACCATAAAAGTCTGATATAGACACCTCATTCGTGTATCAATAAGGATTGTAACATCATAGTCTCAGTACTCCCCCCCCCCCCCCCCCCCCCAGGAAATGATGTAAATGTGTACAGGGCAAATGTAATCCTACAAAAACTGTGTCAACATTTTGGATTGGTTTTTATACGACTGTATGAGATGTAATTACTATATGTTTGACAGTTTCAGCCAGAATAAAGGTTTCTATATTCATTTCAACTCCAGACTAACATCCAGATACATTAAAACAATAAATAATATCCCAAGTTAAGGCAATACCTCAGAATCAGTGGGCATGGGAATTACAAGAACACATGGAAGAGGCACATCAGATTGTTCAGAGAAATGTCTCTGGTCAAATGTTAAGGCAAAAGAAAAACCATGACATAAATGTCAGTCTGATGTATGTGCTAATTGTGGTGAACTTAACAATAAAACATCCTCGTGTAGATTTGGAAAGAAAATCAAATGTTATAAATGTAATATGTAACATGTATGGCCACAAACTGAAATTTTGTACAGCATGAAAAAATGGCAAAGAAGAGAATGCCAATGTAACCACTGTTTCAAACAGATTTAACACACTTTCAACATTATGCTCTGAATGCAATTTATTATCTTGAAAATGCAAGTCCACATTTTCTATTTCACAAGAGTATGGAATGTCTAACGAAACAAAAAGGGGCGTGTTAATTATGTTATCATTAAAGAAAAGGAGAATGGTAATTATTTATTTAACACAACTAAGAAAGTGTCTATTGTAAAACTTAATACTATTAATGATGCATTGATTAATTCAAACAATGCTGACACTTTATCTCAGACATGTTGACATGATACATTACGTGATGATAAGCTTGATACAAACTTTGTAATGTCTAATAATGATTATAATGTTATCATATCATTTGATTTATTGTATCAACTCCCTGATGCCAATTTCCTAATTGATGTGAAATTGTATTCTATCTATGTATTTACTTTATCAATATCTATATTTATGTATTATCTAATCATTTTGGAAAACCATGCATTGACAAGGAAGCACATAGATGTTGGTGATCATATTTTTGATACATATGGTTTTAATTAATCTTAAGGTATCAGGATTTGTTTTCTTGGTGTTAATGTCATAACTAAATTGTTAAAATGTTAAAAAATATCATGCACTAGCTATGGTATAAAATTTTTAAAATATTGTCTTTAGACAGTTTTACTGCATAGCCAAATGTTATTGAATTTGAATATAGCAACAATTAGTAAAGTACAATGTTGTGCATGTTCCGAAAGATGCCGTTTAACCTCTTCATTGTCAATTTAATAAAACTTGTTTTCTTTAAACGTTATTGCGTCTCAATTTGAACGATATTGAAACATCTATGAGAAAGTAGCAAGCTAAGATATGACACTGACTATAAATATATCAGCACTCCAATAACAAAATGTTAAAGGTCCTTATTTGACATTTCTTTACAATTGTAAACTTTACATGTATTACCAAATGAAAAATACCACAAGAAATTGACACAAATAAATAGTGTTTTAGAAGAAAATTGCAACCGTTTTTCAAAAAGATGAATTAGATCAGTGCAAAAGCAAACCAGCAACAGAGGAAGAACATTATCATTTTGAAGAATCAAGTTTTTAACAATGTAGTTAGAGCCGTGAAACCTTTACTGTAATGGAAATTTGTACTACAAGTAAAAAATGTGTAGCCTCAGATCAAGCAAAAACACAATATATATATATCACTTATCAGCACAATAGTCAAGAATTACAAGTATAAGCATACACAAAAAAACATAGATATGATAGCGTAACGTTCGACTTTGATCTCATTTTTGCAAGTATGAAGATTGCTTTCAAAGGTCACCAACTGCTGTCAAAAATTAAAACAACAGATCTCTTAATGTTAAAAAAGTTTCCAATTTAAAAAAAAAAGATTGTATTTATTATCAAGATTATTACAAAATTTACATAATATTTAGTTTCTATGTATATTTCTATATATTTCAGTTTTACTTCTAGGCTAATGTCACTCAACCGAAATTTAGAGATTAACTGTCTGGTCTGTATGTTTCTCTTTAATGAGTAATCTTCTTGTTTTATCTCATATTTTGTTGGGATATTACGAACTAATTTTGAACTGTCTGTAATAAAAGAAAGTTTACAGAAGACCTGATTTGTGTAAACCTCATGTGTTGTCTGTTTAAACTTCATCTTTGTGGAATATTCAATTTTGTGATATGGTGATGATAAGTTTCAAAATCTTCAGCATCTTATCCTGATTTTTGTTATATATTTAGAGCAAAACTATACCAACTCATTTTGTCATTACACAAGGACTTATCAAATTCATGGGCTTCTTGTAACATAGGGTAAATACCATTGGTATGAAATCTCCAGAAATATAAATTGCAATACTGTTTTGTGTGTTTTCTTATTTAACTTGTCGATAATACTAAAATCTGACAAACTGAAAGAAAGACATAATTCAGAAGCTTCACGTTGTCTGATCACTTCAATGGCTTAAATCTAAATCTTTATTTTGGTATCTCTTACAAATAGTATCGAGGTAAAGGGGTAGACCAGGGGTATTAGGAGACAATTCTCACAAATGCATTGGAAGTCCTTTTAGAGTTTTGACCTAGCAGTAATTGAAACAGTGATCATTCTTTTATGTTGTTTACAATTTGTTATGAGAATAATGCATGACTACATAAGAACATCGGACAAGTAAGACTTCACCAAGAATGCAAACATAGGTAATGCATTGTTTTTTACAAGATTTAAAAAATCAAAATCTGACAAGGTAGAACATTAGCTTTCATACATGGAATACTTAAAAAAAAACTATTTACTGAGAAGTTTTGGTAATGACTCTTGACATCATTTAGATAAAGTTTTGGTAGTTTTCGGAAAAATTTAATTGGAAAAAAATGCTTTGCACAATGCAGTTATAATTTTTTAGTGATTAAACCTCGAAAGATATTATCTCTACGGTTGTAATTTAAGTATCGAATATAGAATTACATTTTTGAAAAGTATGTATCTTAAAATCTTAAAATATAACATGTTCAATGTCTGCTATAAAACCTTGGTCTTCAACAGTTTTACTAAATAATAAAAATTGAATTTGAATACATATACAACTGTCTTAGTGACCGAATTTACAATAGCTATGTTGAAAGCATCGTTGGCATAGCTTAATTCGGATCATCTAACCTAGATAATTTCGCATTGGATCAAAATCAGAATGCCATCGTTATAAAGCTACAGTCGTTCATGCAAAATTGTTTCAACATTATGTTTTTTACTTATCCTAAAAGACAAAATAAAAGAAAATTACGGGGAAAGAGTTCAAAGTATAGTGTTTGTGGTTGCTCTGAAAATATTGATGTCAAATGAAAGTATGTAAGCTCCAGAATGAGTATGGGTAATCCCTTTCAAAAAAAATATGTACAGTTTGTATTCATTGTAATGTTGTTATACAAACTTAACAGGCCAAAACTAGTAAAACATTTGTAAAAACTCATACAAAACGTTTAATCCCGCCATAATATGCATGTATTGTTTAAAGCTACATATTTGTTATCTGACTGTTGTCGCTAGTTAGTTGAAACATATTTTATTGTTCAAGAGAACAAATGAATTCAAATTATTCATGTTTCCCCAAAGTCTGTCGTTTGATTCTTTCTGTTATGTTAGATGTTTTTGTTAATATTGAACAGGTTGCTGCATGGGGGCTTTTAAAAGCTTAACATAAGTTTAGCAAATTGTGGAAATAGTACGGAAGTGTTTCTTTTTTGGTCTATAGATGATGTCTCATTAGTATTCATACATGCATCACATGTTACTTCATGCAACTTGACAATTCTAAGCTATTTAAAAGAATGGTCAAAATAGCGGTAAGCAAACTCAAGGTCTAATAAGCAGCTGAAATCCTGGGATGCCATCTTGTCTAATCTGTGGGACGACCAACATGATTATTATGAAAATTCAGCACTGTTTCATATTAGTAAATGCTGCTGCTGTTTTTTTTCGGTTTTTCCTTGATATTTTTCATAAAACAAGCAATTGTTGTTTTGTTTAATTAATACGAACTATGAATATCAGTCAAGAAAATACTTAGAGCAATCATGTTCAGAATCCATATACAAGGCCACGCCAATTTAATTCCTTGTTCGACATACCCACCCGCACATTTTTTGTTCTAAATAAATATTTTTTAAATATGGTTCATAGGTGTTTCTCGTTTTATATCTAGATTAGACCGTTGTTTTTCCTTTTTAAATTTTTTTTAAACTATTCATTTTTGGGCCCTTTATAGCTTGAAGTGCGGTGTGAGCCAAGGTTTCGTGTTGAAGGCAATGCTTTGAACTGCAATTTTAACTTTAAATACATTGTTACCTGGATGGAGAGTTGTCTCATTGGCATTCATACCACATCTAATTTATATACAAGTTGCCTAATGGACAAAGAACAAAAATAAGAACAACAAAACGATGGAGACACAGACAACCAACATATAACACAAAAAACTAAAAAGTACACACATCAACGAACATCATGAACCCCTAAAAAATGGAGATGAACTCATGTGTTCCGGAAGAATGAACAGTTCTTGCTTCTTGTAAGACACCCACTGTGTTGCTAGTTATAAGTCATGACTAGTGAGTGAGGAAAGACATATATGACCATGCAATGGAAATCATTTTGTGGCAGTTTAAATAAGTATTGAATTATTCAGTTCAAAATCTGATGTCCTAAGAAAGTAATACAAGACGTCATAAATATGCTGCAATTAAAATTGGTCAACAGGGAAATAAACACTTCATCAGTTGATAAATTAAAGACATGTAAAAGTTCAAGTGGTAAATCAAGTTTTGATAAATATTGTCAGAACCTATGATTTTGTGTCTAAAAAAAATATTGTCGCTCGCCTTTATATGTTTACTTTTCAAGCTTCGCCTCAAAAACTTGCATGTTAAATTTTTTTTATTAAAACTTTCAGATCGCTCGCTTTGCCCTATTTCTGAAGTGAAAACATCCGTAGAACAAGAAATTAAATTGGTGTAGCCCAAGTAATATATTTTTAATAAAACTTTTCCTATATCTAAACTCCTCATAGCCTATATATCACAGCAATATCAAACAGTTTTTTAATAAAACTAGAATGTTTTGAAGTGAATAGATGAACCTTTGACCCGTATTAACATAGTTTCGGTTATATGTTGTACATACAATAAACACATGGTATTGAAAAAGGTACACTCTATCCCGATTAATACACCTAATCACTATTTATTCCATTCCGGATTAGTTCTAAAATTACACAACTTTTTCATCCAGTTGAAGCTATCTGGTACCCTGTTTAAACAATTCACCATGCATGATACTTTTTAATGAGACCTGTTTAAACTACCTTAAATACTTCAAACAAAATATTTTTTTACTTCAATTCTAATTTCGAAAAAAGTGGATCATACTATATCAAAGTTTCTTGATGATCACTTTCTAAAGTTTTTTCTCCATCAGCTCACTACTGATGACCTCCATTTTTCGGCCGGTGACCCAAACAGGAAGTTGTATAAATGACTGTTTTTCCCAGAATGGACTAAATAGCGATAGGGTGTATTGAAATATCTTAAAGTTTTAAAATGTAGATAAAATATATAATTGATGACGAAAGATAAAAAATAGGAAGAAGTGAAGAACTATGCATTTAAGATTTACACAAAAAAAATAAACAAATGTTAAGTAGATAGAGGCAGATGTGGTGTGAGTGCCAATGAGACAACTCTCCATACAAATAACAATTTAAAAAGTAAACCATTATAGGTTAAAGTACGGCCTTCAACACGGAGCCTTGGCTCACACCGAACAACAAGCTATAAAGGGCCCCAAAATTACTAGTGTAAAACCATTCAAACGGGAAAACCAACGGTCTAATCTATATAAACAAAACGAGAAACGAGAAACACGTATATATTACATAAACAAACGACAACTACTGTACATCAGATTCCTGACTTAGGACAGGTGCAAACATTTGCAGCGGGATTAAACGTTTTAATGGATCCAAACCTTCTCCCTTTTTCTGAAACAATAGCATAACATTACAACAAAGAAAAACATACGATAAAATATCAATTGGCAGACTTAACTCAATCAAAAAAAAAAATAAGGTCCTAATGTGAACAACGAAAAAAAAATGTTAATTATAGCGCTAATCAGAAAACTACATATAAATATTTAGAAGTCATTAATTGCAATGATCACCTATCAGATACTATTGCTAAAAATCTAATAACAAATAAAAGTTGAGATGAATTTGGTTTTACATTAAAATTTGTTATGTTTTTAAAATCCACTCATTGTTAAAAAGTCTATTGTACCTATTTTTTTCTAGCAAACTTAAATGGTTAAACAATAAGATATGAAATGCACAGGGTAATGAATGACGAATATTTGCAAATGAACAGCCACAAGGTTGCTGACTTGTATCCATTTCTAATAAAACATAATATATAACAGTTCATCAATTGACCGGATTGAATTGTTTTGATTTTTTTTTGTGCATACATTAATCCATTTTACGAGTACGAGTACGATTACATTCTGTAAATATACGAGTTATTTTCAATTAAGGACATCCGATACAGTTTCAAGAGAGTTAACTCTTTTCGCGACGTTAAGCGTTCGAATTCCCAAAATACGTAACTTTTAGCGGGACGTAATGCATGTAATTTTCCGTAATAAGAAACGTAATGTGGATTTTTCGATACTCCAATTTCTGTTTCTAATTTCTGCTTTTGATTCTAACAGGATAACAGTCTATAAAAATCATAAGAAATAAAACAGATTACTGTTTTTGTGAGATCTTCAACACAATATCGTATAATTAGTAATTTCAAGATGACTGACCCTTTTGGTGTTACTAATGTAATGCAAGTCAATTGTCATGTTTGATATGAGGAAAGCGCTACCATAAATTCCAGCTAAATACCAATACTATGCCTTATGCATTGATTGATTGTTGGTTTATTAACGTCCAGTGGCAAATATTTCATGCACAAATTTTGACGGGACGTATTATGGTATAAAAATGTCCGGCGTCCGTCTGTCTGTCGTAAACTAAAACAGGGGTGTTTTTTCACAGACCGCGCTGTATCTCATAAACGATTATTATTATTGCATGATTCAAATTTTGTTTTTAGAGTTATTGAGTTTATGTAAAAAAAAAGAGGGGTTTTCACATATATCTCAGAAACTATATTGATAAGTATTGCATAAAAAAATCACATACTTGTTGATTAAATTATTCTTAAGATCTGTATATTCTTTCGTGATGATTCTTTTGTTTATTTTTAAGTTCTCATCGATTTTTTATTGAGCTTCAATTTGGTATCATAGAAACATGTTGTGATATACAACTTCCTTTTGAGCAAGAACAAGTCAGAATATACTTCGAATAACTTCCTGTACAACCCCCGTGTTATTTAAAAAACATGTATTGTTTTTTCATGAAACGACGGGCATATCATGCTCGTAGCGCAGCTGTTTTACAAATATATTAGAGAAATGACGGAATGACAGAAAATATGATGCAATTTCCAACATAATTAATACTTCCGAATGGAACAACTCTTTTCAAGAATAGTTGATATGCACTGATTTAAGAACGTGTCCATACATTATCAGTTTTACAGACTGCAAGAATTGTACACTTGAAAAATCTAATTAACCATAAGGATGCACAGACAGAGTAATGAACGCGTCGCGCTGTGGTAAAAAAAATAAATACATTACCAATGAAATAACGCATAGGTAAAATGTCCACTCCTCTCGCTAAAAATTCAATCGTTTTTGTCAAATCAAAATTTCAAAACTATGGTATAGTTTCTCTGTCTGGACAAAAGCATCCTTTTAGCATATTAAAGATTTTCCTTTATAATATTTTGTTTTTGTTTTCTTACAACATCAAAAAGAAGATGTGGTATAATTGCCAATGAGACAACTCTCACAAAGAGACAAACATCACACAGAAATTAACAACTACAATAGATCACCGTACGGTCTTCGACAATGAGCGAAGCCCATACCCCATAGTCACCTATAAAATTTGTTTAGAAGCCTCAAAAGTTAATTCAATTGTTATATTTGACCCGAATAAACGTTTAATGTTATGAGTTAATGTGAAATTCTAAAAAGTAATTAAAACGTGAATAGAGAGATTTAAAGGAGTATTGTGATGAAACAGCAGCCCACCAAACAAAACAAGACAAAAAAACATCTAGATGTCAACCTTTGGTATAAATCAATACATAAGTTAATACACGAGTGTGTACAGTACATGTACCTGTATGTCAAGTTCTAAATTGCCGAGTCTTTAATTTTAAAAGCCGTAAAAATTATCAACAGTCCGTAATCATTTTTCTTAAAATATTTCTCACTTAGACCACAAACAAAGAGATGTATTCATGATTTACATAATTTTATTTCCACAAAAAATATTATCAATTTTTTGCATGTTAGGTAGCTCTTTACAAGCAATATTTAAACATCTGAAAAATGTCAACGGTAATTTGCAGCGATAACGGCGTAAAAGTCTGCCAGCGACGTCATGCACTTTAACGCTAGCTGTGAGGTTACAAAGGGGTGGACGCAATTTTGATGATAACTCGCGTTTAGCATAGAATCTAGGACGGTGACAATATATAATCAATTTATATTGTGTAAATTTAGATGTGGAAGTCACAGATTACCTATCGAGACGGGAAGATGGAATAACATATCAAGAAATGATAGGTTGTACCATCTTTGCGAATCAAGAGAAGTAGGTGATGCATATCATTATGTTATGTCATGTAATGCTCTAAATCAAGAAAGAAAGAGGTTGTTACCATACTATTGTACTCTTCGTCCAAATATTTATAAATACCAACAATTGATGAGCTCTAATAATTATATTGCTCTTGAAAAACTTTGTAGATTTATAAAAATTATAAATGTGAGGTTCACTCCTCCTGGTTAGTTTGTAATTTAATGTTTATGTTTGTATTGTTCACATGTGCTTCAATATTTAATGTAATTGTTTATATATTCTCTGCAACTATGCAATTTGTAGTTGATGAGAAATAACATTCATTCACATATATTTTTTATTTGAGTTTTGGAGAAAGCATGACAAAATGCAGTTTATGCAGAAAAATGATAAAAATGACATTTTCAGAAACACTTTATTTCCATATTTTTGGGATATAAAAAATGCCACTTTGAGCATCTGGTCCGTAATTTCAAGCAAAGCTTGAATAATTGTATAGTCATTCGTGTAGGGATTTATTTTTTCCCTTATTGTCACTTATCACAGCTTCAAATTGAACCGGATACTAATAATTTACGACGAAGAATATTTGTTCCAAAATTTTTATAACATTGCCTACCTTTTTTACAAAATTGCACAAATACCCAATTTTCAGCCTCACTTTTCTCGAAAACAAGCACAGTGACCGATGTTTAATTTTGTGTTTTATTTTATAACTCGTCAAGGCCTACAACATATTTCAAAACTATAAAAATGACATTATATATCGAGAAACTGTATCGGATACCCTTAATTGACGTTATAAGGACAACGACACATGTTTTACTCCTCCTTCACTTAAAACTGTATTTTACATGGTCAAGGGTGATTTCGTGACTTCAGTTAAAATGTCTAGTGCAAAAAAGAAGAAATTTTGTTTCCGGTTTTACATGGGACAAAATGGAGAAGGAAGAATGTATCCTACTTCACTTAAAACTATATTTTACATGGTCAAGGGTGATTTCGTGACCTCAATTGAAATGTTGTGTGCAAACAAGAAAAAGAAATTCTGTTTCCAACTTTGCATTGTACAAAATGGAGAAGAAAGAATGTATCTGTGCCCTAATGAATTGACATGATTTATTCTTTTTTGTATCATTACGGGAAGGATCAAACCATGTATTCTTTAAAGATCTACATGATATAGGTAAGTTTACCGTCATTTTATGTCCTCTCTGCCTTTAATGCTTTAAAGACCTCCCCAGGAAGTTAATCCTTCTAGTGGAATGTTAGCACACAATTCAAAGGTTGTCATGTATTGCTAATTTAGGCCATAGTTTCTCGGTACAAATTTTTCTGCACCAGATGCGCATTTCGAAAAATAATGTCTCTTTAGTGATGCTCGTGGCCAAAATATGTAAAATCCAAAGCTTATATAAAAGATGTAGAGCTATAATCCAAAAGTTCCAAAAAAGTATAGCCAAATCCATGAAAGGAATCAGAGCTTTGCATGAGGGAGATACATTCCTTAATTTATAATATTTTTTAACATTTTGTAACAGTAAATTTAATAACACAAAAACTCCGTATTTTCATGCCAGTACCGGAGTACTGGCTACTGGGCTGGTGATACCCTCGGGGACTAACAGTCCACCAGCAGAGGCATCGACCCAGTGGTAGTAATAACATTAACGGTACCAATTTTTCTGCACCAGATGCGCATTTCGACAAATAATGTCTCTTCAGTGATGCTCGTGGCCAAAATATGTAAAATCCAAAGCTTATATAAAAGATGTAGAGCTATAATCCAAAAGTTCCAAAAAAGTATAGCCAAATCCATGAAATGTTCATTTAAGTATTACAACAGCTATTGTTCTTAATTGTGTATCTGGATTATCAATCATCAATTTTACCTTAGTAACTGTAAAGGACAGTAAAACATGAATAATAATTAATGCAAAACTTTTTGTTGACAAAATGGTTTGTCCTCCTCATTCAGTAGTTAACAATAACAAAACAATTATACCACTCTCATACAAAAAGCTAAAATTGAAAAATGTTCATTTAAGTATTATCAAACATTCCGTCCGTTCCATTCCCAAATCAAAATTTTATCGTAAAACTTTCTTTTTTTTTTATAATGAATTTTCTTTATTGTAACAAATAGACTAGCACAACATGTATGAACAAAGGTGTACAGAATGGCATTTTCACACAAAAGAAGCATTGTATAATAAAACAATTGAATATATATGATGGTGCAATAGTAGGTTGAAAATAAATAAATATCTTATAACATTGAAGTCTTACTTGTTCTTGCAATATACATCAGTGGTGTTTCAATCAAATTTTAACATTTATTATTTATTCTATGATAGGGGCCCAGGGACTCCAGTATTTGTTATATTCCTCTACAGAGAGGTTTTTAAATGAAATGTATTTTTCTAAATTCAAGTGTTCCTTTAAATAGTTTTTTAAAGCATTTAAATTCGGCAAAACTTCCTGTAGTTTTGTTCGGTAAATGTAGTATTTTGAAAATAGAATAATCTTATTTTTAACAAAATTCAATTTAACATTTTCGAAGATACCAAATAAAATAATCATAATATTCAAAGGCAGTTCAATATTTGTCATTTCAAAAATCCAAATGTTTAGTGCATGCCAGAGACTGGCGACCATAGGACAGCTCCAAAATAAATGTTCTATGGTCTTTGGTCCTTCTTTACAAAATGTACACATGTTGTTACTATTTATTTTCATCTTGTAAAGTAGTGAATTAGTTCCCAAAATTATATGGATAATTCTATATTGGAACCAGCAAAGCTTAGTGCTTTTACTATATTTTGTACACGAAGTGTGTATTTTTTTCCAGTTAATACCAGTCATATTAAGATGGTTCTCCCATTTTTCCTTTGCAGCAAATGTAACATATTTTTCATTCAATATTTTGTACATGTCCTTTGAACCTTTTTTTGATTCAAAAAAGATACTTATGTAAAACTTTATCGTAATATATCGATATTTGTTAATACCTGTTTTATCAACGTAGAATACAGTTGATAACCCTTAACATAGGACAAGCAAGAAGCAAGGCTCGTGTAAACTATGCAAAACAAATACCAATCTAAAATGTATAGCGCCAGAGAGTTAAGTGTATTTATCTCAAAGGGTAGTGGCAACAATCTAAATGAAAATATAGTTATCCTTGCCCTAGTTCACTATCATGTCAAAAACAAATGTGGGGTACCCTCTAAAGAAACAAAACTCAAATTCAGTTACATAAAAATGAAGACTTTTAACATTACTTTCAAATGGTAACATACACACTTGATACGTACAAAATACATATAACATATATATAAAAATAACCGTGGGGGCAGAAATGTTTGAAAACTGGTCGTACGGTGACCTATAGTTGTTAATGTCTGTGTCATTTTGGTCTTTTGTGGATAGTTGTCTCATTGACAATCATACCACATCTTCTATTTTATATTATACATTCAGACAAATGTTTTTCATCAATTAAATAATGATGAAACATTCATAGCTTAATGTAAACTATAGATATAATGATATGCCATCAGTAAAAATCACCAAAGAATTATAGCAAAGAATATTAATCACACATTTAAATTAAGTGATATACGTTTTCCATGGTAAAACCTTAATTTTAAACGCTTATAATGTACTTTGCACAATGGTTGTCCTTATTTAATTTTAGCAGATGATTTGAGACAAGTAATAATCGACTATAGTGTTGTTTTGTTTTCTAATAATTTGGCTATAAATAACGACTGCTGTCTGTAATATGTCACAATCATATTGGAATGTCAACCTCTGTCGTTCTTCTTGAAAACTCTGTTGGAGCAGTGTTTGTGTAAGAAGCATAACCTTAAAGATAACGCTTGATATCGATGACTATACGAAATGTCGATTTCCGTCGTTTTTCTTTTGACTCTGATGGAACAGTGTTTGTGTAAGTAGTATATCCTTTAAGATAACGCTTTATATCGGTGACTATACATGTACGTAATGTCGTTGTCAGTCGTTCTTCTTTATAACTTTGTTGGAGCAGTGTTTGTGTAAGTAGCATACCCTTGACTATACTGCTTTATATCGGTGACTATACGGAATGTTGATCTCAGTCGTTCTTCTTTATAACTCTGTTGGAGAGGTGTTTGTGTAAGTAGCATACCCTTGACTATACTGCTTTATATCGGTTACTATACGGAATGTTGATATCAGTGTTTTTTCTTCATAACTCTGTTGGAGAGGTGTTTGTGTAAGTAGTATATCCTTGACTATACTGCTTTATATCGGTGACTTTACGGAATGTTGAGAAGTTAAGGTATCCAATATAAAGACGGAAGATTTTCATCGTTCTTTTTTTATAATTATACCGAAGACGAGATGGATGGATTCATGATTTTATAACATCACGCCTAATGTTTTTTTGTTGTTGTTTTTTTTTTTTGTAAATGTACGGTTACATCACTTTGTTTAAAGGATGAATTGAAAAACATTACATTTTGTTTTTATTGAAAGGAGTTGGTTCACTAAATCATAACTTTGGTCTTAAAAACTTGATTTTTATAACTGCAATGATGCGGTGAAAATTATATGAAGATGTATGTAAAAATGTTCAATTGTTTCAGCTAGTAAAAATGTTGGACCAATATCGTCATTAGTGATGTATTTTGGAAGTCATAAATATATACAAATTTGAAAATATGAACAGCTGATTTTTGGCTTAATTTGATGAAATTAATGTCAGAATTAACATTGACGCCACCCCTCGCCCATGAATATTTTCGCTGAAATATTTTAAATATACCATAGACTTTACTTTAAAACCAAAACTGCAATAGGCGAGGGGTGGCGCCACATATGAAATAAGGTAGAAAGAGATGATGAATTTCTAGAGAAAATTTCCTAAAATGAAAACTATACCTACATTGGCCTATTTTAGGTTAATTTATTTATAATATATGAAAGAGAAATATATTGTCTCTTATAATACTTTCAAAACATAAAATATATAGCAATGCATACACAGAAAATTCATTCGAAAAATTAAAGTTTTAAAAATTAACACTTACAGAGCCTTTTATTGGGGTTATTGACTATTCTACTTTCTGAATGAGAGTTATCGCTTTGTTCTGTTATTATTTAATACACATTAAACGTGGTCTTTGTATCCATTTGATTGGCTTAAACATGGAACAAAACAAAACATTCTCGAGAAAAAAAAAATATGTTAGCAGTTTAAAAATAAATTCATTAGATCCTCTTTCAGAAGTTTTTGTCCAAGGTACAATGTCTTTGGTATTAAAATGAGAACTAATAATAGAAGATGTATCGTAACAAATTGATAAATTTATTCAACTGCAATTTGTAGAAAAGTGGAAATTAACTTTTCCAAAGGATAGGTGAAATGGCAAAAGATAATACCTAAAAAAAATATACATTAACATGGATCAATTAACTACAAGAGTGTACGATATAATGCAACAGCAAACCACTAACACATGGCGACATTTGTGTTAGTAAATGTTTTTATATACTTACAATTCTGTAAGTGCCGATAGTCCGTCAAAGGCGTTTGCATCAATCCGGGTAATTGAATTCCTATGCAAATACCTGAAAATGATATTTTAAAAATTGAGTTCTACATTACATTATTATTTAAAAATCAAAGTCATCAGTTTGGTTCTTAAAACTGTTTGAAAACTGGTTTAAAGGTACATACAATAGATGCAATACAAAAAATAACCAGTCGGAGAATAACATTTTGAAGATCTGTTCCTAAACCTTAACACTTTTAATCTCACACAGTTTTACCACATTATAGTCAATTAATTTAAATACCAAAACAATTTCTTTTAGACCATATTTAACATCAGTTAGGTCAATAGAAGTGTTTGCAGACACTAATTCACGTGTGCTATTTAGTAGCCTGTTGTTCAGTTGTTGTCGTTTGTTGGTGTGGTTCAAATAAAGGCAACATCAGTATACCGCTGTTCAAAACTCATGAATCTATGGAGAAAAAACAAAATCGGGGTCACAAACTAAAACTGAGGGAAACGCATTAAATATTAGAGGGGAACAACGACACAACATTAAAATGTAACACACACAGCAACGGACTAAGCATTGAACAAAATCCGATGAGAATAACCAATATAACATCAAAACCAAATACATGAATTTGGGATAGAAAAGTACCGTGACACGTCATATAGTACACTCAAATATAGGAGAAAAAAAACGAAACAACGGAAACACAACGTAAAAATGTTACACACACAGAAACGAACTATGATATAACAATGGCCATTTTCTTGACTTGGTACAGGACATTTTGAAAGAAAAAAATGGTAGGTTGAACCTGGTTTTGTGGCATGCCAAACCTCGCACTTTGATGGCATTGTTAAATATAAACTAATGAAGTAATACATCTATTTTGGAATACTATTGTTGTGAAGATGACAGAGAAAATTTGTTTTGATATAGAATAATTATAATAATCTTTATAGAGTCCAAGCTAATTAAAATATTGATCTCTGATTAAGTTCTACTACACATTAGATTGCTTTATAGTCATAATTCCGGCATATTTTAATTCAGGTGTAAAACTAGCATATCACACTTTTTTTTATTCATGCAAATACATTTGTGCCCCCAAAATACTATAAAGCAACAGAAGACTGCGGAGTTTAAAACAATTAGTAAAAATTATATATTTATTCAATAGTTTGAAATCTTTTTACAAACTTTGGAAGCACAGGTGTTCAGCCAGACATAGTGTCGACTCTTCGAAATCATTTGTAATACACAGTAACGTGTCAAGGCACTGCACGTGTTCTGAGAGTAAATTTTTGGTTTTCCACCAATGAAGTTTTATGGAATCATTTAAAATCTTCGTCTGGGCGGTGCCAAATTTACTGACAATAAATACGGAGGCCAACAAAAAATATTATCATTTCAGTTATCCGTTAACTCAAATATATACCATTTACTACAACAATGTCTTTACGTGCCCTAACCAGAGAGCAATCTGACTTTGCTGTCAGATTTGTTAACTGTGGGGGTGTAATGGTACGCTAGAGAATCCACATAGCAACAGAAGACAGAATAAGAGTAAATGAAATTTACCGAGTTAAGTAGAACAGTAAATCGTACGCTAGTGCCATCATCCTTGGTTCTGGTGACTACGCGGCAATGTCAGCCCTAGTAGAAAAGGCAAAGCAGGACATACGGTTTTCTCTAGCAGCCGAGAGTGATGATCCTTCAAGCCCACCTGTCGAGAGAACTCAACCCAAAAAGAAAAGTCAGACCAAAAAAAACAGCAGTTAAACCATCAGGTCCAATACGTCAAACACTTAGCAGACTAAAGGCTTCCAGATCAAAACTGTACGACCCCTAACCAAAAGTGGTGAACCGGAAGCAAAAGTGATTAGGGTTGTCACTCCCCCAGGGTTTCACGACCCTTTACCAGTCATCAGACCACCTTTACGTCGCATTGCCACTACCCAACAACCAGCATCTGCTGAAGGTTCCAATCAGACCCAACCAGCAGTCCCCCTACCTGTACCAACTTCTAGTACACCAATTGCCATCCCTGGGCCAAATCCGACAGCACCAACTCCACCGCTAGTATCGCCCTTTACACCAGCCAAGACCAACCCATTCTTCTAGTCATCTCGGTCCTGTAATGTCTGCACTAGCAGCAATAGGTTTTGCAGTAACATCAATCCAGAAAAACCTTGATACTATGAACAGCAAAAATGATACAGTACTCCGTGGGTTAACAGACCTGGAAGTCATGTGTACAAGACTGGCGAGGCAACAAGTCAAGATTTTAGCCGGACAACATAGGCCCACCATTCCAGCAGCTGACAAGAATCAAGGTTTCGGCAAAGAGCTCTGGTAATTTTGCGGCTGCCTTAACAAAAAGGTTTTATCCAGAATTGTACGGCATGGACAACTTGCGCTACGTTTACAACTGGAATGGTGGTGGGAAGCATGGCAAGCGTCAACTGCACCCATCCAGGCGAGAAAAAATTCGTCAATTCACAGTTCGGATGTACCCTGAGGTCCGTCAGGAAGACATCTTCCGGACGAATGTCATCAATGCTGCCATTGAGATGCTGCGTCGGCAGCCAAAGAAGCAAAGACCTGCACTTGCTGCTGTCCAGATTGAGAACAATCCACCAGAAGCTGACCCCCATTATCAAGAGCTAGACTTCAACGCCCTTTGAGGTGTATACAGTTTACATAAGATTGCCACGGTCATTTTAAGGACCACACAAATCTTTCAAAAAGATATTTGAAATTGTTGCATTAAATTAAATACAATAAACTTAGCTCTTCTCCCAGTCCATCTTCTGTCTTTTCCTCTATGCTATATTACTACAAATTATGTCTTTTTGTTTGCCCTCACTACATTTTCAATAAACCCCACTAAGTTTGATAAAGCTTAGTTTTTGGCAAATCATACGATAAACATGTTTTCCACCATTTTTTTTCTTATTATTTACATAATGTTCCAACTGTTATCTTCCAAAATGACATGCACTTATTAATGCAGAAAATAGGCATCCGAGTTTACAGTCTGTCCTTTGCATCATATAAGTACATATATAAACCCCGGGTCTTAACCATGTCTTTTAGTGCTCAATGTTGAATGTATACTAAATACCATTACACTCTATTTGATAACTGTCCTGTTGTCTAACAGTCCCATGGTTTTAAAAACTGGTATATTGACCGAGGAATTAATTAGATAAACGTGCTAACCAGCAACATCGCGTAAAGAAATTGCACGACAATATACGAGATATTTGTCACTGGACATTTTACAAACAACTTCCAACCAGTCCAAAATGAGTAAAAAAGATTGTTTTTAATAATATGGTCATATTTTTATAATTATAGAATTAAAAAGCTGAAAATTGTATTACAAATAAAACCAGCATTTGTTTTTATTGCAAAAAGATTGAAAGTGTTAATGGATTAAATTTTGTACTTTATTCAAATGTAATCAAAGACAATAATCAAACAATCCAAGTGACGTATTATCCTCCTGAAATAAATGTTTGCATAAAAGACTCAATTAGGAACATGTGAAGTTTGGTTTAAACTATCATTCAACAATTTGATAAAAACACCTATCAATTTCTGTTAACTAACTTCTGTTTACTTGTTGAAATATAAACCGGACACGTTTATAACAGCAGGTGTCTGTTGGCCGACGTAGGTCATGCGTTTATTAACCTTTATTAGGGTAATGATTGACAGGCATTGTAATCTTTGTAACTTCCAAATTGGGGTACAAAAAAGGTAGCATTTTTTAAATTTATTAAACAATTTACCACTTTTTATTGGAGGATTAAATTAAAATTATTTTTTTAATCAGAATAAAAAGAAATGAGTTATCATACAATTTTTTTATCAATGCATAAGCCTTTAAAAAACAAATTTATTTTTTATTTTAAATGTACACCCAGTTAGACCTTGTTGTTTATCTATTGAACTTAAAATAAGATCCAATTTAAGGTACGACAAAGGTAGCGTGTGTCAAATTTGATAAACAATTTAAAGCTTTTTTTCGGGAGGATGAAATTAAAATATTTTTATCTTAATTCAGAATAAAAAGTATTTAGTAATCACATATCATACATTTGCTTAATGAATTAAAAAAAACCTTTAAAACATTTTTTTGTTATATTCTGCACGTAGACCCAATTACACCTCGTTGTCTTATCTCATTGCACTCGCATTAAGACAGCTTACATTGTATCAGCTACAAAATGTAGCATCACTATAGGAATTGTTTTATCCTGTAAATCAACCGTCATCGTGGACTTCGCGGACCAGATTTGGATATTATTTAGGTAAAAGGTCGCGGTCTTTTAAATGCGTCCATCACGGAAATCCACGATTATTAAATAATTTCCATCGTGGAATCGCGTGCTTTGTTGAATCCGTGATAGCTGGACTGTAGTATATAAATTTATCTTATTCACATAGCAAATTGACGGAGTAGTATAGTCAAATGACGTTATAGTATAGAACAGTTGCTTTATGTTACATCGCAACCCTTAATGAAATGAATATCGTTATCATAAGACAGATGTGTCGTTCCATACATCTCACTTGTAAGACAATCGCATGACATTATATTATATTGTTACCGTTACGCAACAACAAATACAAAATAATCGGTACATGTTACTACTTTTATCCTAAGACATCGATAAATACAAACCCATCGGTCCATGTAAAATTAAGAATGGAAATGGGGAATGTGCCAAAGAGACAACAACCATAGAAAAAAGCAACAGCAGAAGGTCACCAACAGGTCTTCAATGTAGCGAGAAATTCCCGCACCCGGAGGCGTCCTTCAGCTGGCCCCTAAACAAATATATACTAGTTCAGTGATAATGAACACCATACTAATTTCCAAATTGTACATAAGAAACTAAAATTAAAATGATACAAGAGTAATAAAGGCCAGAGGCTCCTGATTTGGGACAGGCGCAACAATGCGGCGGGGTTAAACATGTTTGTGAGATCTCAACCCTCCCCCTATACCTCTAACCAATGTAGAAAAGTAAACGCATACAATACGCAAATTAAAATTCAGTTCAAGAGAGTCCGAGTCTGATGTCAGAAAACGTAACCAAAGAAAATAAACAAAATGACAATAATACATAAATAACAACAGGCTACTAGCAGTTAAATGACATGCCAGCTCCAGACTTCAATTAAACTGACTGAAAGATTATGATTTCATCATATGAACATCAGGCACAATCCTTCCCGTTAGGGGTTAAGTATCATACCATCATAACATATATGAGAAGAACATAACCCGTGTCATGCCAACAACTGGTTTTTGAATAAATGTGTTTAGTTCCGATGCGAAGACCCTATAAGTGAATCAATATTAACGCCAAAATATGCAATCTTTAATGACCTGACAACAGTATCGTAACTATATCCCTTCTTAATAAGTCTATTCAAAGGTTTTGTTAGTTTTTGAGGTGAATACTGACACCTTTGTGCTTTATAAAGAATATTTCCATAAACAATTGGATGTAAAATACCTGAACGTATAAGAAGTCTGCATGTTGAGCTATATTTACGAATGATGTCCTTATACCGATGATAAAATTTAGTAAATGTTTTGACTAGTTTGTGATATCGAAAACCCTGGTGTAATAATTTTTCAGTAATACATAAATTTCTCTCGTTAAAATCTAAAACATTGTTACATACACGAGTGAATCGTACAAGTTGAGATATATAAACACCGTAAGAAGGTGACAAGGGAACGTCACCATCTAAAAATGGATAATTAACGATAGGAGATGAAAAATCATCTCTTTCATCATTATAAATTTTAGTATTCAGCTTTCCGTTAGTGATATAGATATCAAGATCGAGGAAAGGGCAGTGGTCATTGTTAGTATTAGCTTTATTTAAAGTAAGTCCAACAGGATAAATTTCTTTAATATACATACTGAAGTCGTCATTATTGAGAGCCAAAATATCATCCAAATATCTAAAAGTATTATTAAATTTGTTTATCAGATAATGTTTCGATGGGTCTTTGCTTATTTTTTGTCATAAATTGTAACTCATAGCAATACAAAAACAGGTCCGCAATAAGTGGTGCACAGTTAGTCCCCATTGTAATTTCGATACCCTGACGATATAAGTAATCCCCAAAGCGAACAAAAATGTTATCTAGTAAAAATTCAAGGGCATATATAGTAACAAAGCATGTCCAATTGACATAGTTTTTTTGTTTATTGCTACTAAAAATGACCTAAAAGAGTTTGAACATATATATTCACATTCTGATTTTTTAAATGCCCATTTAATTAGGTGTGTGAATTTTTCTTAATGAGAATGTGAGGCAATGTGGTTTACAGGGTAGAAAAATCAAAACTTTGTACAGATTCAAAATCACCAATATAAGCATGCAATTTATCAAGTACTTCCAACGAGTTCTTGACACTCCAAAAGTAATTAATTCCACTATTTTCGAAGGCCTTATTTGAACAATTTATTATCAGGTTTTTAATGGTACCAAGTGTGCTGGTAAGAAGAATAGACAATTTAGAAGTGGAACAATGGCTTGAAGACGAAATAAATCTATATTTGTAAGGTGTTTTGTGTAGCTTCGGAAGCCAATACATAGTTGGGACTTTCATTGTATTTGTAAAGCGGTAGCTAAAAGTTTTTGTTTGTTACAGATGTCGTTTTCTGAAAATGGAGTCAGTTGGAATGTTGGTGAAATATTTTTAGCAGCTTTATAACATAACCCTGGTTCATCAACTTTCTGCTCAGACACTGGTGACAATTTACAAAGTCTGTGTAGCAGCTGCAAGCTCTTGAATACCGAATGAGTTGGGAAATGTATATACCATATGCAGGTGAAGTTTGTATATTACTACAGTACTTGCAACCTTAGGCGTTACTATTTGACGGGAATTTGATTAATAGGTGAATGATCGATAATGGATGTTTGACTGATCGATGAAAGATCGGTGATCGATGACCCATAGAATCCGTCAGATACGTCAAATAAGCTATATCGGATATGTTCCTTACGTCGTTACTACAATCCTCTTCCCTTTCATGAATGTGATCTACTGAATTAGACTTTTTACATAAGCAACACAACGGGTGCCACATGTGGAGCAGGATCTGCTTACCCGTCCGGAGCAACTGAGATCACCCCTAGTTTTTGGTGGTGTTCGTGTTGGTTATTCTTTAGTTTTCTATGTTATGTCATGTGTACTATTGTTTGTTGTTTTTCATTTTTAGTCATAGCGTTGTCAGTTTATTTTAGATTTTTGAGTTTGACTGTCCCTTTGGTATCTTTCGTCACTCTTTTATAACCACTTGGTCGATGTCTCTGCTGGGTGACATTTTGTCCCCGAGGACATCATCCGCCCAGTAGCAAAACTACAATTGCATGAATGTACGAAGATCAAACAGGAAACTGGCTCGGACGTCGCCCAGTATAAAAAGGTCCGAAACGGACGTCACCATAGAGATCTTCGTCCTAGTGACAATAGCAGTATTACACAAATACAGCCATGTTTAGTTCTCCTTAAAGACATTTTGGTGACACACTGTCGCATTTCGAAATGTGAGACCAAAGGCTGCAAAACTTGTGCATTTTTAATAACAGATGCTGACATCACTAGCAATTTGATCAAGAGGTCATATTTTACCAAAAGTTACGGTGATCTTAATTGTAAATCGATAAATGTCGTCTACTGATTAGAGTGCAACCTTTGCAGATTGGTATACGTCTGTGAAACGAAAGGAAGGCTGCACAAACGTATGTGCGGTCATAGATCAGACATTAACATCAATGCTAACGTCATTCTATACCACTATTTCAATTGGCCCTATCATTCCATCGTTTCTATGACAGTTTGCATTATCGAAAAGATATACCATAGCTCTAACAATCCTGATCTTTCAAAGACTCTCCGTAGATAAAAACAGGACTACTGGATTAGACAAGTAGGAACTGCGACACCTTATGGTTGCAATGACAAAATTGATGGTATTGGTATTATATCTAGTCATTCGTGTAACTCGGTGAATGTGATTAATATTTTCAACTCGACTCCTCGACGTAGACCCAGTCATGGTCATCGTCATTATACATCACCTTCTCTACATTATGTATCTATTAATGACTTGCTGTCATTTATACAAACGCCGTTAGGTATTCATCAGATTGGCACGAAACTTTATTCATTACCCTTTCAAAACTTCATTCTCTATTCAATTTATGTTTGGAATCCTCTGTTACAAACCCTCATTCAAACCAATACAAACTTGAAGCTATAATTTCAGATATTGCAAGTCACAGACTTTTCAAGCCAGTCCGCATTGGAAAAGATGAAAAAGAGAAAAGATCTTTCCTTCATCTTTCCTTTGCCAAAACAGGTCTCGATGGCGTCAACTTAGGCAATATCCTTCATCATAAATAAGTTCAATCGAAAATACCTTCTTATTTCAAAGACCAGTTTGTACCAATCATTTCTTATACCTATACCAAACCTATTGCAGCTAAAATTTTCAATTACAAACACGATTGGCAGGATCTCGATAGTGACGACTTTATGTCTTAACCTCCTGATTGCACTTGTGCTAGTTCCCAATTCACATATAATCCTGCTGGCCACGTTATTACGGGTGACCTCAATATTGTCAATAACACTTCTCTACGAAATGTGTTATCTAAAGGTCCGAAATATCGTGAGCCTAAATCCATCAATTGGAGATACAACTTTAAAATTTTGATGGATTCAGTCGAGGATTATGCCAGGCAATGGGCTAAGCGCGAGAAGGAAGACGTAGACACTCTTTCCGAATGGATTAAGGCAGTGAGGACATTTATGCAAATCAGAATTAAGAAACTGAATGGGTCTATCAATGCCCATGCTACGTCAATCTTTAAAGACCCAAATGTGGCAAAACACCTATCCTACCTCCATGACAAATATGTTGTTGTCCCCGCAGATAAAGCCCCAAACAACATCGTTTTTGTGTGTACAATTCATTACATGAACTGCTTGATAAACGATTTAGGTATTGACAATGCACTTGGAAACTCAACTTATACCCTCACGACACTTACCGAAGAGGAAATCCTGGACAATCATAGGTCTATGTTCTTTTGGAATTTCAACCAAAGATGAAGAACTGGTTCTTCCCTCACTGTATTGGATACCTAAACTACATAAGTGTCCTTACAAACAACAATATATTGCTATGTCTTCAAAGTGTTCCACAAAACCTCTTTCTAAATTATTAACATCTATTTTATCAGCAATCAAAGACGGGCTTCGAGGTTATTGTGAAACTGCCTATTCTAGACGTGGCGTGAATCAGAAGTGGATACTTAAAAATCCCAAAGATCTGGTAGAGTACATACAATCTAACTCTCTTTCATCTTGTAACAGTAGTAAAACATTTGACTTTTCTACTCTTTGCACAAGTATTCCACATTCCAAACTAAAAGACAAATTAAAAGAGTTGGTATTCCTTTGCTTCATAAAAAAGAATGGCCAACGAAGATACAAGTATCTTGTCTAAGGGAGGAATAAATCCTACTGTGTAAAGGATCACTCTGATTCAAACAAAAAATCTCTTTAATTGATATTATCAAGATGCTTGATTTATTGATTGACAACATATTTGTTACGGTCGGAAAACGTGTTTTTCAACAGACTGTCGGCATTGCAATGGGAGCAAACTGTGCCCCTCTAATTGCCGACTTGTTTCTTTATTATTATTAGGCTGACTTCATACAGGAACATTTTAGGAAGAAAGATAAGAAGTTAGCAATATCCTTTAGCTCTACTTTCCGCTATATAGATGATGTTCTTTCACTAAATAATTCAAAATTTGGTGAATATGAGGAACGCATCTATCCCATCGAACTAGAGATAAAGGATACTACAGGTACACTTAAGTCAGCATCATATCTTGACTTACATCTAGAAATTGACAATGAAGGTCGGTTGAAAACAAAACTTTACGACAAAATAGATGATTTCAGCTTTCCAATTGTGAACTTTCTATTTCTAAGTAGCAACATTCCAGCAGCACCTGCATACGGGGTATATATCTATCAGGTCAATTGATACGATATTCACGTGCTTGCATTTCCTATCATGATTTTCTTGATAGAGGGTTGCTGCTCACAAGGAAGCTATTAAACCAAGAGTTCCAAATGGTGAAGTTGAAATCATCCTTTCGTAAATTTTACGGACGCAATCTCGAGTTGGTTGACCGTTATGGAATAACCGTTTCACAAATAATATCGGATATGTTCCTTACGTCGTAACTACAATCCCCTTTCCTTTCATGAATGTGACCTACCGAATTGGACTTTTTACGGATTTGTTATCACATTAGCAACACGACGGGTGCCACATGTGGAGCAGGATCTGCTTACCCTTCCGGAGCATCTGCGATCACCCCTAGTTTTTGGTGGGGTTCGTGTTGTTTATTCTTTAGTTTTCTATGTTGTTTCATGTGTACTATTGTTTGTCCGTTTGTTAATTTTTCCTTTTTAGCCAATGCGTTGTCAGTTTTTTTAGATTTTTGCGCTTGATTGTCACTTTTATCTTTCGTCACTCTTCTATGTTAGAGTTCCCCTGACAACGGTCAGCGATCGATCAGTAAATTAAATCATAATATGCACGGATCGAACAGATATGTATATTATTTAAATTCTTATGTAAAACGAACTCCACAGTATTTACAGGCGATAAACGCTGACCTCTACGAAGACACCTTTACACGTTAATTTGTAATCAACTTTTTTGCAAAAACACACAAAAAGATACTTTTCACGCTTTGTATGTATTTTTTCATTATTGGTTCTCTTATTTTTTTCCAAAAAAAATTTCATCAGGTCAGAATAATGGCATGCTCAGAATGTTTCTGTATCACTAAAAAGAGATAAAATGTTATCATTTGAAAGTACCATACTTTGCAATTATACATTTTAATGTCACTACATGATAAAAATAAACAATGATATAACAGTAAACATACTGAAAGCTTTGTTTATTTTATAAGTTTAATTTTAACTTTATTTTAATAGAAATAATTGGAATTAATTATTTTTTGTACATTAATTGTATGCACATAGCAATGAAAACTTTATGCCATTATCTGATGTAATATTGATTTATATTCTAGGCTGTTATAAATGTTTGTTCCAATAGCAACAAATTTTGCAACATATTTTGCGTTGTTTTCTCTTACACAAATAGGTACATCACCACCTGTTTTCCTATTCTGGGTTTATCAAAGACATTCCAGTTTTAAAATTATTCTTATTTACATCCTGAAAGATTTCATTCATGCAAACAACATTAACATCAAAAGTATTGACAGTATTTACAATGTCCTTGTATGCCATATTAATAGCTTGGGCATTAATAAGAAGGATTTTACCTTTGAATAAAAAAGTATTGCATAACAACTTTCTTCCATTCTAGGATATATTTTTTTTACAAAACTTCATAGTAAAAGTGGCACAGCTTTAGCCACAAAGGGAGTTCCTATGGGAAATTGCATTGTCTATATTTACAGAAGTGCAACCTATAAATGCCTTTAGATAATTGATATTGTATAAGATGTGAATAATATAAGGTTAAAGATACTTAAAATTTTGTTAGTGTTGAAAAAGAATGTATTGATTTCTTTTTTGTAATGAAAAAGTGAACGACCACTGGAATTTAGTACTTTTTTTAAATCAGGATTGGTTGGGTGTTTTTTATAAATAATTATACATATCAGAGAAAAGATAGTAAAATTGTGTTGGCATTGCTATGCTAATATTTTTTCTGTTTATTCAAAATAATGATATTTGCCAAATTATGAACTGCTACTTGAATTTAGTACATCAAGATTTGTTGTTGTTCATAAGAAAAACTGCATTTCAGGGAAAATATACTAAAATTTTGTTTGCATTGCTTAAATATTGTAACGAACCTGGTTGGGCGCTCGATACAATTTAGAATGTGGGTTAAGGCTAAAACACAATGTCCAAAATAGATAACTTTAATAAATATAGTCAGGCAAGAAATATCAACAATAGAATAAATTATTCCAATAAATATCAACAATAGAATAAATTATTCCAATAAATATCAACAATAGAATAAATTATTTCAATAAATATCAACAATAGAATAAATTATTCCAATAAATATCAACAATAGAATAAATTATTCCAATGAATATCAACAATAGAATAAATTATTCCAATGAAATGAATATCACATAATAACAATAACAATAAATATAAATATTATTTTGGTACATATCCTAATTTGGTTATTGGGAGATTTGGTAATTGTGAGATTTGGTGATTTGGAGATTTGATGAACTTTCCAAATATTCGGTCCCTATAAAAAGCTTTCAAAAGATACGTAATTCCAATGTTAAAATACCATTGCTTTTATCCGATTTTTAGAAGGATCTCAATTTAAATTACTATCGATGAATTATCGACCATCTATTTTTGGTGCTACTTCCGAGATTTGGAGAAATCTGGTGAAAGACCACTTGCGCGTGCAAGTCGAGAATTATATTTAATTAAATGTATGACCCCCGCATTTTGGGTGAAATATGTTGCTTAATAAATTACAAGTTCCGTACCATCTCTGTCTGGTTTATCACTTGTCTCTGAGTCATTTGGTGCTCTATTATATTTAAGAAGACGTAAGCTCCGCTACAACAGTATGGCGGAAAAGCCCGGATTCTGCATCAGATTTTGTTTATATAGCAACGATTACAACGACCCCTATATTAACAACGAGGAATATGGCGGCAAGTAATGAAATAATACGATCTCAAAAGAATAATATGGAGAAATGCACCTATTATAAATGAATTATAACTGTTAAACATACATACACAAGTTTATTAGACTACAGGAAATAGCACCACAATTGATTTATCGATTCACATCATGTTATAAGTAATCTGCATGCCAAAAATAGCGATCAATACAACCCGAGAAAGTAACAGTAGAATCATAAATTTAACTTTCCTGTTTGCACGTCACAACAATATGCAAATATTTCTTCTTTTATATCAGAAATAAAGCAACGTCATTTGCAATCAGTCATTAGAAACGGCTTTAGATATTTAACCACTGAATGGAATGAAACCAAACATGGCATGAATGTTCCTATTGAGGTGTTGACCAAGTGTTGTTACTTTGAAGCCGATCTATAATACAAGATGGCCGACGGTGGGGCATTTAGTTTAACATGAGACCTTAAGGGAAATACATGCAAATGTCTTCTTTTAGAGAACCACTAATTGGAATGAAATAAAGTGTTGTAACTTTGTAGGCGATCAATCATCCAAGATGGCCGCCAGCAGGGGACTTCGTTTAACGTAGGACCCTATGGAAAATACACACAAATGTCTCCTCTTATAGAACCACTGAATGGAATGAAACGAAACATGGCATGAATGTTTTTTATGAGGTGCTGACCAAGTGTTGTTACTTTTAAGCCGATCTATCCTCAAAGATGGCCCACAGAGGGGGATTTAATTAAACATAGGACCCTATGGGAAATACACCCACATGTCTTCTTTTAGAGAACACTAAATGGAATGAAATAAAACATGGCTTGAATGTTCCTTATGAGGTGCTGACCAGGTGTTGTAACTTTTTAGGCGAACAATCATCCAAGATGACCGCCAACGGGGACTTAGTTTAATATAGGACCTATTGGAAATACATAAAAAAAAATTCTTTTAGAGAACCACTGAATAGAATGAAATCAAATATGGCAAGAATGAGGTGCTGGCCAAGTGTTGTTACTTTGTAGACAATCAATCATCCAAGATGGCTGCCAGCGGGGAACTTAGTTTAAAAAAGGACCCTATGTGAAATACAGACACAAGTCTTCTCTTGAAGAACCACTAAATGGAATGAAACCAAACATGACATGAATGTTCCTAATGAGGTGCTGACCAAGTGTTAATACTGTGTAGCAACTCCATCAACCAAGATAGCTGCCAACGGATGACTTAGTTGAACAAAGGACCCTATGGTAAATATATACAAATGTCTTTTTCTAGAAAACTGCTTAATGGAATGAAACCAAACATGGTATGAATATTTCTTTTGAGGTGCTGACCAAGTGTTGTTACTTTGTAGCTGATTTTTCTTTGTCGTTATAAAGTCATTTTGTACAGTTTCAATGAATTTCTTGGTAATTTCTGTAAATTTTACAAAAGTCTTCTGCTTTTGATTAAATTACAAGGCCAACATTAAACCAAATTTGGCCTCAATCATAAATAGGGTATCTGTTATGATTTTAATCAATCTTTATATGATTTCCAAAACCAAAGTAGAATTAGGTGAGCGACACAGGCTCTATGGAGCCTCTATTTTTTTTGTTTCTTTAAAACAGTAATCAAAATACTTTATATGTACAAAACTTTTAATAAGAATAAACGTGTGCAAGAGAAATGGTGAACTTTTTATAAAATGATCAGTTGAATCATTACTGATTTACCGTAACAAAAACATCAAACAAGAAACATTTAAGACAAAAAGACAAGTTACATAATTATGTATCAGCAAACCATCATCACATAGTAGCAAATAATTATTTGCGGAATCAATGTACTTGCAAGTATCTATGTGGCGTCAAATCTTGTAATATATTCGCATCTAGAAATACAAACATCACGAAATAGACAGGAGGTTACTGGAACTGAGTTAGAGACGATTAAAAACTGACTAATCCATCTGATGAATAGTAATTATACATTAAAAGCGTTGGTGATAAATGGAAAATTAGAACACAAGCAAGGCCTGCTCTGAAACTTTCAAAAATCATTTTGTTTGCCAAATTTAGCGATTTTTAAATAATGAATTTGGACATTTGTTTTTATTTAAGTGACCATATTTTATTACAGCTAGGTTCATACCTCTGTTTTCAGACTTAGTTTTTAGTGTGATCTACTGACATCAAAGATTGATACCCTAATCTAATCATGTTAATAACGAGTGGCGGCAGGATGTGATGGAAATTTGTGCAAGCAATATAAAATCTTCAATGGATTCTGGCAAAAGAAATGATAAGAAAAGTCAGTTATCCAAGTTGTTGTTAGGAGCCCTTTACTGATATTGCGTGTACTGTACTTTGCACATCAGTTTCTCTGAATATGTCTCTTATCTAATTTTGTGGGTGGACTAGAAATAAATATTTAAATATTTCCCCCTCCTTATTAAAAAGAAATCAATAACAACCTTACCAAATTGGTACTGTGGTTATAGTTATATTTTAACAATTTTATTTTAGTTTTATAATAATATTTCTTAAAAGTTCCGTATTTAAAATATGCGTAATAAAATAGTGCACTCTGAGGATAATGAAAACTATTATTGAGCTTCAGCAATTATATTTCTAGCCGTTACACTGACCATAACCAACACCTTACCCTTATACTTTCACTAGCCTTAAAACCCAATTTTTACATGTAAAAACCCTAACCTAACACTAAATCTTAAATAAACAATATCTATTAATTGCAGTTAAAGAATTCAATTTAAATGGTACTGACAGATATCCATGGCCCAATAAAATGGTTAATGTGTAGGTATGCCTCAACTGGTTCTTTTTAAAGTGTTAATGATTTTGTGGTACAAATTAAAGCTTCAAAAATATCATATTCCAGACAGTTTAAGGACGAAACGATCAATTTGTTAACTTTTCTGTTGTCGTTTGAAAAGTTATTTTCTGACGAATATGTTCCTTTGACATATTTTGCCTGCTTCTATATGACAAAAAATAAACTGATTATAGATTCCAGGACTAAATTTTGTACATACGCCAGACGCACGTTTCGTCTACAAAAGACTCATTAGTGACGCTCGAATCCAAAAAAGTAAAAAAAAAAAAAGGCCAAATAAAGTACGAAGTTGAAGAGCATTGAGGACAAAAAAATTCCTAAAAGTTTTGCCAAATCCAGCTTAGGTAATCTATTTCTGATGTAGATACATTATGACTAAATTCCTAGCAATTTTCTCAACTGAATCACGAAGATTAAAGCCGAAAAGGAATATCTAAATTTCGTAGAAAAAGCAGCTGGAGAAACCATTATCTAAATAAATTAGATACTAATTATGAAAATTTAATAAAATTCTGATAATTTACAAAAGGATTGCACATTAAATATTCTGTGCTTACTATAACAAATGCTATTTTTGAATATCATACAAGTGAGAGGTTTAGTTAGCTATAAAACCAGGTTCAATCCACCATTTTCTACATAAGAAAATGCCTGTTCCAAGTCAGGAATATGACAGTTGTTATCCTTTGGTTTGATGTGTTGGAACTTTTGATTTTGCAATTTAATTAGGAATTTTCAGTTTTGAATTTTCCTCGAAAATCAGTATTTTTGTGATTTAACTTTTTGCAAAGTATACAAAAAAAACAAACAAAACAAAACCGATTGAAAGTACGAAAAACATATTTTAAAGGGACCAATAAACTTTTTTAAAATATTGATAAACTAATGTGTTGCACGAATACTGCATGTATTTGTCAATAATTATAAATCATGATTTGTGGTTAGTAAGGAATATAATTCATTGCATATTTAAGTGATTTATATGGAATTAATTCGACTGTTTGACGATCAAATAATTAATGAGACATAAACTCAATGAGCCACAAAAAAGACATGTATGAGAAGCGTACAGAAGACACATTCTTTAATGACTAAACAATATTCTAATCTCTAAATTAACTCTTGTAAAAGAAAGTGAATATTTTAAAGAAATATATAAAGGATATGTCATAAACATTTAATTTTTACAACAGGCATCAATTACATGCATATGATAGAGAACAAATACAATATCATCATAAAACATATCATGGCGTTTCGATGGAAGCTCGAAGTAACGGCGTGCATGCTCCCTTGGCTTGATTTGTAGTTACTAAGAGAGTATAATAATCACGACAAAAGGGGTTGTAATGTTTTAGAACTTCAATTTTTACGTTTAGGATCGTTTACATATATTTCTTTTATTCGCGCGTGATCAGTAATTTTCACGACAAATAAGTCACGTACAAAATGTCAAAAAACAGTTATTATGAAGATGTGGTATGATTGCCAATGAGACAACTCTCCACATGTGTATTTGTTAGTTTTTGTATTGAGATTAAAAATATATAAATGGAACAAAGAAGAAGCAAGGTACATTGAAAGAGTAAAAAGGCACAATGTTTCAGTTCTCCTTAAATGATAATTATCGATCAATGCTGTTAAGCGCGAGATAAGTAAAGGTATTTCTCATAGAATATTGGCTTCAGGATCAATAAAAATATAGACATTGCTGCTCCATTTGACTGAACTTGTCATAACCGGGGTAACCTCTCAATGAACAAAATTTAAAACACTTATGTCATCTACTCAATCAAATTAAATAAATATTATTCCTTATCTTTAATTATTTCTAAACGTATGTAACCAAAAGTTTAACTATACACTATATAACAGGTATAAACAAATATACAGAACTCTAATGTAAATTCATCAATCAGGGAAGTCCATAAAGTTTAATAAAAGTCAAACGTTCGATTATATCAATAAACGGAACAAATAGAAAACAAATGTCATAACCCTGATCGGATACAGCCAGTTTACGATTAAAAAGAAATAATTATGTTGTGTTTCACCTGGTTTTATAGCAAGGTAAACCTAATACGTGGAAATCGTACAATGTTTAACATGTTGCTGTATTGGGCTGTTTAAAGCTTACCATAAGTTTCTCCAAATTATTATAATAGTACGGAATAAAATTGAGAATGGAATGGGGAATGTGTCAAAGAGACAACAAACCGACCAAACAGCAAAAAACAGCCGACGGCCACCAATGGGTCTTCAACAC
Source organism: Mytilus galloprovincialis (assembly GCF_965363235.1). Taxonomy (NCBI): domain Eukaryota; kingdom Metazoa; phylum Mollusca; class Bivalvia; order Mytilida; family Mytilidae; genus Mytilus; species Mytilus galloprovincialis. The sequence goes on from NC_134847.1 coordinate 2,900,794, forward strand.
AGCGAGAAATCCCGCACCCGGAGGCGGGTCAGCTGACCCCTCAACAAAATGTGAACTATTTCAATGAAAATGGACGTCACACTAAACTCCAAAACCTATAAATGAACTAAAATTGAAAAAACATGAAAAAACATACAAGACTAACAAAGGCTAGAGGCTCCTGACTTGGGACAAGCGCAAAAATGCTGCGGGATTAAACATGTTTAGTCACATCTCAACCCTCCCCCTATACCTCTAGTCAATGTAGAATAAACAAACACACAGTAAAACGCACAGTAAAACTCAGTTTAAAAGAAGTCCGATGTCAGAATAAATAACTTTAGAAACTAAGCAAAATAACAATGATACACAAATTAACAAGGAACTACTAGCAGTTACTGACATGCCAGATCCAGACCTCGATTAAACTGATTGAAAGATTATGTCTTCATCATATGAAAATCAAGCACAATCCGTCCCGTTAGGGGTTTAGTATCATACCATCATAAAATACATGAGAAGAACATAACCCGTATCATGCCAACAACTGGTTTTAGAATAAATGTGTTTATTTACGATGCAAAGACCCTATGAGTGAATAAAGATTTATACCAAAATATCCTATGTTTAAAAATCTGACAACAGTATCATAACTATATCCCTTCTGAACAAGTCTAAAGGGTTGGTTAGCTTTTGAGGTGAATGTCGACATTTTTGTACTTTGTATATAATATAACCAAAAAAAAAAAATTGGATGTATAATACCTTCACGTATAAGGTGTCTGCAGGTTGATTTATATTTACGAATGATGTCCTTGTACGGATGATAAAATTTAGTAAATGTTTTGAATAGTTTTTTTGATATCGAAAACCCTGGTATAATAATTTTTCAGTAATACAGAGATTTCTTCCGTTAAAATCAAATACGTTGTTACATACACGAGCGAATCGAACACCATAAGATGAAGACAAGGGCACGTCACCATCTAAAATGGATAATTAACAATAGGAAATGAAAAATAATCTCTTTTATTGTAAATCTTGGTATTAGGCTTCCCGTTAAAGATATAGGTATCAAGATCAAGGAAAGGGCAGTGCTCATTGTTAGTATTAGCTTTATTTAAAGTAAGTTCAGCAGGATATATCTCTTTAGTGTACATACTGAAGTCGTCATTATTCAGACCCAATATATCATCCACATATCTAAAAGTGTTTTGTTTTTGTATCAGATGTTGTTTCGTTGGAAGTCTTTCTTTTTATCTTTAATTGTTAATTAAAGATGATGTGTAATTGGTAATCATACATGCATCACATCACCCTGTCCTTTTTTTTAATTTGACGGCCATCCTGTCTAATCGATCAACAACGACTCACATGATTATAATGCACACTCAGCACTGTTTCATGTTGGTAAATATAGCTATTGTTTTTTTTTTTCTGTTTTCCTTTTAAATTGTTCATAAATAAAGCAAATTGTTGTTGGTATTACGAACTATAAAAGTCAGTCTCAAAAACTAAGAGCAATCCAGTTCGGAACCCATATACAAGATAAGCTATTTTTTAATTAACTGTTTTTTTTTTGTATCTGTGCTTCTTATAACCTTTCTAAAACAACAATATCAAACAGATTTCTAATGAAATTATGAGGTTTGGAAGTGAATACGTGAACATTTGAACCGCATTTGCAATTTTTGGTGGGGTTCGTGTTGTTTATTCTTTAGTTTTCTGTGTTGTGTCGTGTGTACTATTGTTTTTCTGTTTGTCTTTTTCATTTTTAGCCATGGCGTTGTCAGTTTGTTTTAGATTTATGAGTTTGACTGTCCCTTTGGTATCTTTCGTCCCTCTTTTTGCACATTTTCGGTTATTCGTTGTGCACACATTGTTAAGCTTGCATTTCTGTAAATATTAACAATGCAATTTTCCATAGGAACTTCTTTTACGGCTAAAACTGCACCACTTTTACTATGAAGTTTTGAAAAAATATATATCCTAAAATGGAAATTTTTTATGCACTACTATTTTTTTCAAAATTCAAAATATAGGGCTGTGCGGCATATTTTCAACGTTCATATGCCCCGAACTTCTAAATAAACTCATCATAGATACCAGGACTAAATTTTGTATATACTAAGAGTTTAAACTAACACTAAATTTCTTGACTACCCATATCTTGACTTCAGGACTACCACAGATTTCAATATCACAAATATGCATATGTATATTTACTAGTAACATTCCCAAGTTATGTCTCTATGAGATAAAAAAAGAGATCATAACTGGGAACCAGTACGTAAACAACATTAATTTTCTATCAATATTACATATCTCCCCAAAAGAGGCGTGGTTTTAGAAACAGCTGTATTTACAAAGTGCAACCTATACAAACATTTATTCAAATAGAAAACTTTCTAAAAACACCTTTTCTCACATTTATACTTATTTATCAGAATTATAGCCTTAAAGAAATCACGGTATATACTTTAATTTTTCTTTGACAGTACATTTTATACCCCCACCCCTGTTTCAGTTTTTTTTTAAAGAATTTGAAAACAAGACTTTAATTATTGCCAGCTTACCCTATGTGCATGTTTTCTGACATGAAATGTCTAGAACCTGTTTAAAACTATTATGATAACAAATTGAAGGCATTTCAGAATACTATAAATGTAATGTTTAGCAGTCAATCATTCCAACATTCAAGATTATTTAAAGTATTCAATCCTGCCTCTGTTCCCAGTCCACATCTTACTGTATGCCTATTTCTCAAAGAAAGTTCACAATGTCTGCCTCAAATGGTCAGTTTGGAAATCTTGTCACAACAGTATCATCTCTAACCATATATCTAACATAATTTAGCTAATATATAAACTAGAAGTGTTAAAACAAAGCCATATTTGCAATAGTTGTATGTATGCAGATACCAAGCACAGTTATTGTTTTCTATACAAAAAACATTTAAACTAATAAAATCATAGCATTTACAAGTTAAATTATTTGTTTTATGACCCATGCGGTAGGCATTTTTCTCTGTTTTTTGCCCCTGGGGCCTTATTATTGACTTATAATACCAAATTAGATTGATACAATATATATTACTTTGTAACAAACATTTCAAAAAGATGTTTAGTCGGTACAGATGTTAACTGCAAAAACAAATAACTGTATAAGACAAAAACAATAAAGAGAGATGTGTGGTATAATCGGACAGAAAGCAAAAGGGATCAAAGTTATTACAACTATTAGTAAGCCGTTAAACCTCGTTATAAATTTACATATAGAGTGGTACATTTATTAGAAGACAAATTCCTGTAAATTACATTTTGAGACGTATTCATGCATTACATTCTTCATGTACTAAAAAAAAGAAGACAACTGGAAGTGAACATGGTGAAGGAGTGCTGCTTGTAAACTAGTTAAACTATTGCATAATTTTTATATACTAATATATGTTTTAATTAAAATAACTATAATCTGTAGTTATGATATAGTTTTAACCTGTTTAATGACTAAATTAAAGGGATATTTAAATTTAACCTCGGCTCTAATACCTAAAAATATGAAATTACAATTTTTTCTAATGATGAATTTGAATACAAAAGCTATAGTATTAGCCCTCTCCCTTCCACACCGCTACAGCTTACCGGTGAAACCAATTTCAAGATTTTTTGGGGCCATTTAGACTTGTTCCATCGCCATTTGCTGACGTACAGATGTGGTTAAGAGCTCAAATTAATCCTCAGATAACCAGCAATGCGATTTAATGTGCAGCAAACCTCTATCATCATTAGTTAATAAACAAGTCGCCCCTTACAGATGTGTAATTTTTCTGTAAAAACATTTATTTTTCTTCGAAAGTTAAGGAATATGCTCAAAATGAAGTGCAAAGAAAACTGCTCTTGTCAAAGGATGTATGACTTTTTTCAATAACTGTGCAGTAAGTTTTTGAAGAATAGTATCAAACTAATAGTTCTAACTTGTACACTAGTTGCAAATGTAATTTTTCGTGTAGCAGCGCAATCACAAACTTGAAATGCACTAAAAATCCGAAGTCATTTCTTAAAGATATTATGAGAAAAGAGACAAAAACCGCTAAAATATTCTGAATGTTTTTTGCAAAGTTGAACTAGATGTAAGAAAACATAGTTTCGTAAGTGTTACGGTATGATAAAGTTGAAAACACTTTTGTTTGAATAATGGAACATGTATATTTCAATGAAAAAATGACAGTTTAAAGAGTGGATTCCTCCTAGATTTGCGTAAAAATCATGCATTTGGCAACAAAAAAATTATCATCTGAACACATAATTTCAAAAAGAAAACAAACTTGGTGAGAATCTTTATATTATTTCTTTTTTTTTAAATTTCTACCGTAGTAGTAGACATAAGTACTTAAATTTCAATAAATTCACTACAATGCCAGTGGCGGAGGGGTACGCTGATCTATCCCAAGGCGCTAAGATTGAGAGTTCGAATCTCACTGCCGGAGTTGGAAAAATAATTTCCTATATTAAATGTAACTTAACCTAACTTTACTTTCAATTTCAAAAAGAGAACATACGACATTTTTTCAAAAGAATGTGTGTGAAAAATTGCCCCCACTTGTTTACCCCCTTTGCTCCATCGGGCTCGGTCAAGGGTGTCCCAGATCAAGCTAGCATTGGTAATTCAATGAATTTTCCCTTGAAAAAACAAAGGTTAGGTTGCTGATTGATTGTAAACAAATTAGACAAATAACTAGGGTCTAAGTTTGAAATCGGACAAAAAGAGCGTCTAAAATCAGTTAAAGTGAATGTAAGGGACATCGATATTTCAAGGCCTATAGCACGTTATGCGTCTATTTATACCCCTATGATAACTTATACGGCTTCAACAGACTCGAAGCATTGTGTGTCCACCAAAACCTGACCCTATCAGCCCACCAATGTGTCTCTGCACGACTTTTTGTCCAAGGATTTTGTATTTCATCACTTTTTCTCCAACAGTCAAGTGACTTTTGGAAATATACCACGTGACCCAAAAATGAAGAATTATCTTCAAACTTAATTTTTTGAAATATTTTTCCAATTATCTTTTATTTGAGCCCAACATGGCATGTGTATGACAATTGATGCGAATGCTGTATTCATTTAAACTTTGATAATGTCTTTTCGATAAGTAAAGGTCTAAAATGCATGAAAGGGAAAGGGTTAATAATCCAATTGTTGCTATACAGTAGTTAGATTGATACCAGTTTGGCTCACCTACATTTTGGGGAAATAATATTGGTATAAAATGATTTGCTCTCCTCATTCTAGAGTATCAATCTTCAATTTTTCAAAATTGGTACCGTTTTAAAATATAATTTATTGTTATACTAGTAGATCAATATTGGTTGATACATATATTATCATGGAATCAAGTTCATAACCAAAAAAAGAACAAAATAGAAGAAAGTCCAAAGTAAAATATTTGCTCCTTATCAAAATTGCAAATTGATAAATCGTAGGTAGCGTCTATTTCAGTATAACTATAACTAGTCTCAATTTGATAACAATTTGGTCCTCCTTATTCCAGTTGCAATCTTGTCTTAAAAGGTACGGGACAGAATAAATAAAACAATTCAAACCACTTCAATAGACTATTTTTATTTTACCGACGTTTTACTCCAGATTATATAATTTTTCGACAAGTTACCTTTTCTGTTGTAAGACATCCTGGTACCCTGTCAAGTAGGAGCTACCAAAATAAGTAAAATCAAACATATAATCGGTGTAATTTGGGGGGAAATGTACAGTTTTCCGATGATTTTGTCGTGTAAAGAAAATATGAAGCAGTTAATTTCAACCAAAAAATTGTTGCAATTGAAAGCTTGATTTTACTGATTACTGTTGCTCTAACTTGACTTGGTACCAGGATGTCCTACCACAGAGCAGGTAACCTGTCGAAAATATATGAACTCCTCAATAAGTCAGTAATATGAAAATAGTGTAGTTACCTGATCAATTCATTTAAAATATCTAAACGTTCTGATATCTTAAAAATGGTAAACCATTAAGGAAATACCGAATGTAATGATATTATTGCTGTGAAATGGTTTCAAAAGAAGACAAATGCAGTTACAAATTACAATCATAAAATCTTATTTTACCCGAACAAATGTATAAAAAGATATTTGTGATATACTAAAACAGCAAACCAACAACATATGGCGAAATTTTTGTATTTGATATATATGTTTACTTACAAGGTTTGAAGCGCCGTTAATCCTCTAAACAGATTGTTATCTAATGTCGAAATTCGATTGCTGCTAAGGCTCCTGAAAAATAACATTTTTGGAAATTTATTTCTGCTATTGTTTTCCTTATTCAGAAATACAAACATCTTGAAGTCAAAATATAAGTCAACTGGGCAAATGTAGAGATGCTTGAAAATTGTTAATACATTGCATACATACTCACAGAAGTTTGTGATACAATAAATAGTACTTATGCATATCTGAACTTAAATGATTATCTTATTGGCCATATTTCACAACAGTTATCGCGAAACTTAGGTTGGTAGACTTTATGTGGGATCTTCTGACAACAAGGAAGGATACCCATATTTAATCATGTCAAAATAAAATGGCAATATGTTTAGGCTAGTTTGAATGCAAAAAAAAAACATGTCAGAAAGGATATTCGCAAAGACAATCGGCCATTTTTTTTCAAGTCCGTTAAGATTTTTTTTTCAAATGAACCCAAAAAAATCATTAATGCAGTGATGGTATTTTGCATTTCTGTTTTTTTTTACCAACTATAGTACATTTTCATTTCATGGCCTTTTATGACTTGCCAATTGATGTCGGTTTTGGTCATTGTTAAGGGTCATATGCTGACCTCACGATGCTAACTTCTACGTTATAATGTTTCTGGTGGATAGTTATCTCATTGTCAATCATACCAAATCATCTTCTTTGTATATTGATCTCAATTTGAACATAACTTGTCTATCTCTTCTTATGATTACAATCTTGTCACTTTAAGATAAAAGACAACCTCTGTATTGCTCAAAATCAAATCTATAACACCAGGGCACATTTTAAAATAGACCAAAACACAAACAACAACATACAAAATTAAAGACTGAGCAACACGATCACCGCTGCCGACCCCCGACCCCTGATCTCCCTTCTAAAAAAAAGAAGACAAGGAAAAAAAAGGAAAAAACATGTTGACTTCAGATCCTCCTCTTCATAAGGCATCCGTCGTGTTACTCATGTAAGTACACACCCTGCGACGAGTCTAATTCAGAAGGGAACATTTGGTGAAAAGGAGGACGAGTTGGCAAAACTAATTTTACTTGAAATAATAAATAAAAGGAGATAATGATTTAATGGGACAGAAAATCAGCAACACCTGACGGCATATTTGTTTTTTGAAATCAGGTTTTTAAGAACCGTCAAAAATCATGAAATATGTACATCTGTGTGGATTTTTAATTCTCACTCACAAAAAACATTTTCTAAATTAATATATATATATATATATGCAGTACAATTATCTTAATTATTTTAATTTGCATATTAATCAATTCAAACATATAATCGTTGAGAATAGTAGGCAACTGGAAAAGGGTTGAAATTACGTCAATTTTGACAATAAATATGCATTATCAATACACAAAACAGTTTAACTATTCATGTTTGGTTTACATAATTAAAATTTAATGAAAATTACCATTATCAATCTTGATTTTACTATAACTGCAAACTTAATGTTGTGTTTCATACACAATAAAAATTTCGTCGTAACCAATTTTTTAGATTGAACATTTCATCCTCATCACGCAATGTTCATTTTTGGAAATGTTAGGGTTGAAAGGGGGTTGTGTGGAGGTAGTTTTAGGTTTTCTAGTTTTTCAAAGGCGTAAATGTTTACATATCTCGGTTTTTGTCTGTGGATAGTTGTGTTATTGGTGATCATACCACATCTTATTTTGATATTAAACTTCAAGGTGTTATTTCAAACTATTGTAAGCTATTTCTTGGAATGATAATAAGTTAAGGTAAACTGTCAATATACTATCAACAGCTGATTTAGAAGTCATACACTCCTTTTCAATCGATTGCAACCACCGACATGAGTCTTTATATGCACTTTCATGATTATATCATATGTTTAAATAAAACAGCTGTTTTTCGGATTTCTTTTCTAATTTTTTATCACACTAATTGCATCCAGATTTATTCTGATTAAGCTTTGAAAGTCAGTAGTATAGAGAACCTGTAAGGCTGTAACCTTAGACGAACCACACACTGTAAATATAAATGTACTTCACTTGACTGGAAACATTATGTAAGTAAGATAGATGTTAACACAACAACCGAAACAATAAATTTATTTATTAGATAAAACAAACTGCGAGATATCCAGAAGTACAAATGACAGTATATTTTAATTGTTGATCGTTTTCCAACAAATATGTCCGAGATAGTTAAAAAAAAAGTCGATTTCGTTCTAAAAGGTTTATCACTATTAAAATCTAATCGATCATTTCTTTCTTGAGCCTTTTAGATAACAGGTCTATGGACGGTTGTTTTATTTGTAATTATGCCACATGTCCTATTTCTTATAGTGAACATAACTGTGTTAATTCAGATCACTTGTCAATTTTCAGGTATTGTGAACTTTCCATTTCTAAGTAGCAACACTCCAGCAGCACCTGCATACGGGGTATATATCTCCCAATTGATACGATATTCCCGTGCTTGCATTTCCTATCATGATTTTCTTGATAGAGGGTTGCTGCTCACAAGGAAGCTATTAAACCAAGAGTTCCAAATGGTGAAGTTGAAACCATTCCTTTGTAAATTTTACGGACGCCATCACGATTTGCTTGACCGTTATGGAACAACCGTTTCACAAATGATATCGGATATGTTCCTTACGTCGTAACTACAACCCCCTTCCCTTTCATGAATATGAACTACCGAATTAGACTATTTACCGGATTTCTTATAACATAAGCAACACGACGGGTGCGACATGTGTAGCAGAATCTGCTAACCCTTCCGGAGCACCTGAAATCAACCCTAGTTTTTGGTGGGGTTCGTGTTGCTTATTCTTTAGTTTTTTTATGTTGTGTCATGTGTATTATTGTTTGTCTGTTTGCTTCTTTCATTTTAGCCAGTCTTTGTCAGTTTATTTTCGATTTATGAGTTTGACTGTCCCTCTGGAATCTGTCGTTCCTCTTTTAGTGAAGGTAAACTTAAAGTATGATAAGCAGTGGATTTCAAAATTATTCATACAATCCTATTTCATATAACTAAATGTAACTGCTATGTACGTATCTGTTTTCTCTGTATACCATTTAAAACAATAGTTACAAGTGGGTTTATGACAAATACATTACAAAAGTCTGTCGTATTACCTGCTGTTAAATAAACCTACAATAAACCTGAAAACACTAATGGCAATCCCATTGTCTGTGAATATCAGTTAAGTTGAGATGAAGGTTAAGATATAACAGATACAAGAAAAAACGTACAAGAAAAAAAAACCAAGCATGACATATTGTGACAAACAAGTGAGTGGTTTCTGTTTTTTCGAACATTTACCAATAAGTATTTCTCTGATAATTGCGAGAAGGCAAGTTTTCATTCTGAACCTTCTTAACTAATTGAAATCTACTTATTTTCTAATCGAAACCCATATAAAAAGTAATAAACAAATTCTTATTGAAAAGATTAAGGGATGAGGAGGAAAATAGGTAAAGTTAAAATAATGTTGGTGTTTAATATTGGTTAAATCCAACTCATGTTAATTTAATGATTTGGAGTCATTATTACATATTTATACAGATATTTAACCTCATACATCAGAATTTAATTCTTTAAGTTGAATGTCTCTTTATCTTATTTTTTGATGACTGCAACCTTCGCTGCTTCTAAAAAGTTTCTGACAAATTGAGGTATTTTGTGTGCTGGCGAAAACTTTATCCCGTTTTATTAAAATTTCTGAAAGTCTCGAATTCTTAAAGAAAGTATATAATCGATGATTGGTGACTGAAAATAATATGAAGGTAGAAATACAGAACAATGCATTTATTAATATACAAAAAATAATGAATTTTTCAATGGTCTCCCTTGTTTGCAAAGACGAAAAGGTAAACTATAGTGTGAATCGGATCATTTAAGATCAATATTAAAAAGGCATTATTCGCAATAGACGGGCTTGAGCATTACACTTATCACCTTAAACAGACTTTTGATTGGTGAATGAAGATAATACGAAGGTAGAAATACAGAACAATGCATTTATTAATATACAAAAAAAAAATAATGAATTTTTCAATGGTCTCCCTTGTTTGCAAAGACGAAAAGGTAACCTATAGTGTCAATCGGATCATTTAAGATCAATATTTAAAAAAGGCATTATTCGCAATAGACGGGCTTGAGCATTACACTTATCACCTTAAACAGACTTTTGATTGGTGAATGAAGATAATACGAAGGTAGAAATACAGAACAATGCATTTATTAATATACAAAAAAAAAATAATGAATTTTTCAATGGTCTCCCTTGTTTGCAAAGACGAAAAGGTAAACTATAGTGTCAATCGGAACATTTAAGATCAATATTTAAAAAGGCATTATTCGCAATAGACGGGCTGGAGCATTACACTTATCACTTTAAACAGACTTTTGTTGACAATATAATAATATACATGATATATATAGAATTAACAATTATTTGGTATTCTATTAAAATTTCCCATTATTTGGAACAATTGTTGAAGAATATGGTCGCTTGAACCTATTTTATCCAAAAAAAAAATGATTGAGAAATGGAATGTTATGCGCAGGGTAATTAATGACATGATTCCTTCCCTCGAACATTTGCCAACCAGCAGCCATAAGGTTGTTATCTTTTACCCATTTCTAATAAAATATATAGAACACTTTATTTTTATGTCACTGTAAACTGGATAAAATTTTGATTCCAGTGATATCTAGTTTTGTCACATATTTGTTACGAATACGTTGGGTTTTGCATATGCCATAACCTCAAAATTGCCCGGGGCAAAAAAGACGATATTGATATTGTGCCCCGATTCCAAATGACGTCACCTCATTGCGTCCTTAACGACACTTTTGTGATACAAAATTTAAAATTTTACCTGTTATGTTTCATTAAATTGTAATAATTGAACTTTGTGTCTCTATTCTGCAGAACTTAGATATGTGATAAATAGATTATAACATGGCCTTTTCCATATTGGCCCTGGTATCATCCCTCGACCCATATCGGCCCTCGGCTAAATCCTCGAGGCCGATATGGGAGTCTCGGGATACCAGGGCCAATATGGAAAAGGCCATGTTATAATCTATACTTATACAAGTATCTTTATTCACAATACCACCACTAATGGTCACTTATGCAAGGTCCCTCAAAATATGACCTCATAGAAAAAAAAACTGTTGATTGCACCCTTTCTGTTTGGTCTGTAAGTACAGTAAAATAGGAACATATGGGGACTTTTGTTATCTGTTTGGTCTGTAGGTACATACAAAATAATGTAACGTATTTCTGCATTACATTCTGCATATTCATCAATGCAAACCGATTATGTTGTTAATAATGGGCAAACGGAAGTGTTGCATATCAGTTTGATTGGTACATACATACTGACAGATATTTATAATAAAACAAAGATATCTTATCCATATATGGCTAACATTATTATCGTGAAACGAAACCATATTTTCAATGTCTAGTCTTAAATCTTTAAATACAAGGTTATTCTCAGACAATTTTAATATGATAAATTTTAATACACAAAAAATTGTCTTAATGATCAGAGTTTAAGTACGGACTCTGTAAACGTACGAACGTGTAAAATGTATACCCTACTTTAATTAGGGTCGTAGCCATCAGCGATGGCATAACCTAGGTCATAGTTGTAGAACATGCAGACAACAGCCTGTATAGGAACCTGGCACAACATGTAATTAGGGTTTAAACATCAACGATGGCATCACCTAGGTCGTAGTTGTTTACATGTAGACATAACCGCGATAGGATGCCGAAACAACATTTTCAGTTCAGTTTCCTAAATTGTCCTCATCAACCGTTTAAATTCCTTTACGCTTATGATATATTTTGCATATAGGTTTCCTTCAAATCGGGTTTTCAAGAAGGATTTAGTGATCGTGATATTGTTCTGATAATTTTCTGCCTTCCTTATTCAGGACTTAGTAACGACAAATTTACCAAATGGGATACCGGTTTGGGGGATTGAATGAACAATTTTCATATTACATTTAGTTTTATATCAACTTCAGAACTTGATCACAATCAGAACTTTATTGTATTATATCGATTTGTTCATATATGTTTACATAGAATCTAGTCCATTATACTACGATATGTCATATTACAAGAATGAAGGAATTCAGTTGACCTTAAACTGTCTTATCAATCGAATAACATAACTATTAACTGTCTTATTGACTTTTTCTTGAAAACAGTAACAAATTAAATCAAAACAAAATTTACATATTTTTAGAAATAGTGCAAAAAGAAAATTATACATAACTATAGATATCCAATTCCTTCATTGATCTCCATTTTCTATTTTGGGACAAAATACAAGAAATTCAATTTGAAGTAGTCTAAAGTCCAAAGATTTTTGTCTGAAAATATGTAATACTAATAAAATACACAAATGAATAGCACCAAACCGATAATGATATTCCGTATTTTGTTAAGAATTTCTTCATCCCTGATTATGTAAACTAGTTATCCTTAAGGAAACAACCTCTAAAGAATAACTTGATCCCTGATTATGTAAACAAGCTTGTCATAAAAGAAACAACCTCTAAAGAATAACTTCATCCCTGATTATGTAAACTGGCTTGTCCTAAAAGAAACAACCTCTAAAGAATAACTTCATCCCTGATTATGTAAACTAGTTATCCTAAAAGAAACAACCTCTAAAGAATAACTTCATCCCTGATTATGTAAACTAGTTATCCTAAAAGAAACAACCTCTAAAGAATAACGTCATCCCTGATTATGTAAACTAGTTGTCCTAAAAGAAACAACTTCTAAAGAATAACTTCAATCCTGATTATGTAAACTAGTTATCCTAAAAGAAACAACCTCTAAAGAATAACTTCATCCCTGATTATGTAAACTAGTTATCCTAAAAGAAACAACCTCTAAAGAATTTCTTCATCCCTGATCATGTAAACTAGCTTGTCCTAAAAGAAGCAACCTCTAAAGAATTTCTTCATCCCTGATTATGTAAACTAGTTGTCCTAAAAGAAACAACCTCTGAAGAATTTCTTCATCCCTGATTATGTAAACTAGTTGTCCTAAAAGAAACAACCTCTAAGGAATTTCTTCATCCCTGATTATGTAAACTAGCTTGTCCTAAAAGAAGCAACCTCTAAAGAATTTCTTCATCCCTGATTATGTAAACTAGTTGTCCTAAAAGAAACAACCTCTAAAGAATAACTTCATCCCTGATTATGTAAACGAGCTTGTCCTAAAAGAAACAACCTCTAAAGAATTTCTTCATCCCTGATTATGTAAACTAGCTTGTCCTAAAAGAAACAACCTCTAAAGAATAATTTCATCCCTGATTATTTGAACGAGCTTGTCCTAAAAGAAACAACCTCTAAAGAATAACTTCATCCCTGATTATGTAAACTAGTTGTCCTAAAAGAAACAACCTCTAAAGAATAATTTCATCCCTGATTATGTAAACTAGCTTGTCCTAAAAGAAACAACCTCTAAAGAATAACTTCATCCCTGATTATGTAAACTAGTTGTCCTAAAAGAAGCAACCTCTAAAGAATAATTTCATCCCTGATTATGTAAACTAGTTGTCCTTAAAGAAACAACCTCTAAAGAATAACCTCATCCCTGATTATGTAATTTAGCTTGTCCTAAAAGAAACAACCTCTAAAGAATAACTTCATCCCTGATTATGTAAACTAGCTTGTCCTAAAAGAAACAACCTCTAAAGAATAATTTCATCCCTGATTATGTAAACCAGTTATCCTTAAAGAAACAACCTCTAAAGAATAACTTCATCCCTGATTGTGTAAACTAGCTTGTCCTAAAAGAAACAACCTCTAAAAAATACCTTCATCCCTGATTATGTAAACTAGTTATCCTTAAAGAAACAACCTCTAAAGAATAACTTCATCCCTGATTATGTAAACTAGTTGTCCTAAAAGAAACAACCTCTAAAGAATAACTTCATCCCTGATTATGTAAACTAGCTTGTCATAAAAGAAACAACCTCTAAAGAATTTCTTCATCCCTGATTATGTAAACTAGCTTGTCCTAAAAGAAACAACCTCTAAAGAATAACTTCATCCCTGATTATGTAAACTAGTTGTCCTAAAAGAAACAACCTCTAAAGAATTTCTTCATCCCTGATTATGTAAACTAGTTGTCCTAAAAGAAACAACCTCTAAAGAATTTCTTCATCCCTGATTATGTAAACTAGTTGTCCTAAAAGAAACAACCTCTAAAGAATTTCTTCATCCCTGATTATGTAAACTAGCTTGTCCTAAAAGAAACAACCTCTACAGAATAACTTCATCCCTGATTATGTAAACTAGCTTGTCCTAAAAGAAACAACCTCTAAAGAATAACTTCATCCCTGATTATGTAAACTAGCTTGTCATAAAAGAAACAACCTCTAAAGAATAACGTCATCCCTGATTATGTAAACTAGTTGTCCTAAAAGAAACAACCTCTAAAGAATAACTTCATCCCTGATTATGTAAACTAGTTATCCTAAAAGAAACAACCTCTAAAGAATTTCTTCATCCCTGATTATGTTAACTAGTTATCCTGAAAGAAACAACTTATAAAGAATTTCTTCATCCCTGATTATGTTAACTAGTTATCCTAAAAGAAACAACCTCTAAAGAATTTCTTCATCCCTGATTATGTTAACTAGTTATCCTAAAAGAAACAACTTATAAAGAATTTCTTCATCCTTGATTATGTAAACTAGCTTGTCCTCAAAGAAACAACTTCTAAAGAATAATTTCATCCCTGATTATGTAAACTAATTGTCCTAAAAGAAGCAACCTCTAAAGAATAATTTCATCCCTGATTATGTAAACTAGTTGTCCTAAAAGAAACAACCTCTAAAGAATTTCTTCATCCCTGATTATGTAAACTAGCTTGTCCTAAAAGAAACAACCTCTAAAGAATAATTTCATCCCTGATTATGTAAACTAGTTGTCCTAAAAGAAACAACCTCTAAAGAATAACTTCATCCCTGATTATGTAAACTAGCTTGTCCTGAAAGAAACAACCTCTCAAGAATTTCTTCATCCCTGATTATGTAAACTAGCTTGTCCTAAAAGAAACAACCTCTAAAGAATAATGTTATCCCTGATTATGTAAACTAGCTTGTCCTAAAAGAAACAACCTCTAAAGAATAACTTCATCCCTGATTATGTAAACTAGTTGTCCTAAAAGAAACAACCTCTAAAGAATAACTTCATCCCTGATTATGTCAACTAGTTGTCCTAAAAGAAACAACCTCTAAAGAATAACTTCATTCCTGTTTATGTTAACTAGTTATCCTTAAAGAAACAACCTCTAAAGAATAACTTCATCCCTGATTATGTAAACAAGTTGTCCTATAAGAAACAACCTCTAAAGAATAACTTCATCAATGATTATGTAAACTAGTTATCCTCAAAGAAACAACTTCTAAAGAATAACTTCATCCCTGATTATGTAAACCAGTTGTCCTAAATGAAACAACCTCTAAAGAATAATTTCATCCCTGATTATGTAAACTAGCTTGTCCTAAAAGAAAAAACCTTTAAAGAATAACTTCATCCCTGATTATGTAAACTAGCTTGTCCTAAAAGAAACAACCTCTAAAGAATTTCTTCATCCCTGATTATGTAAACTAGCTTGTCCTAAAAGAAACAACCTCTAAAGAATTTCTTCATCCCTGATTATGTTAACTAGTTGTCCTAAAAGAAACAACCTCTAAAGAATAACTTCATCCCTGATTATGTAAACTAGTTGTCCTAAAAGAAACAACCTCTAAAGAATAACTTCATCTCTGATTATGTAAACTAGTTGTCCTAAAAGAAACAACCTCTAAAGAATAACTTCATCCCTGATTATGTAAACTAGTTGTCCTAAAAGAAACAACCTCTAAAGAATAATTTCATCCCTGATTATGTAAACTAGCTTGTCCTAAAAGAAACAACCTCTAAAGAATAACTTCATCTCTGATTATGTAAACTAGTTGTCCTAAAAGAAACAACCTCTAAAGAATAACTTCATCCCTGATTATGTAAACTAGTTGTCCTAAAAGAAACAACCTCTAAAGAATAGTTTCATCCCTGATTATGTAAACTAGTTATCCTTAAAGAAACAACCTCTAAAGAATAACTTCATCCCTGATTATGTAAACTAGTTGTCCTAAAAGAAACAACCTCTAAAGAATAATTTCATCCCTGATTATGTAAACTAGCTTGTCCTAAAAGAAAAAACCTCTAAAGAATAACTTCATCCCTGATTATGTAAACTAGCTTGTCCTAAAAGAAACAACCTCGAAAGAATTTCTTCATCCCTGATTATGTAAACTAGTTGTCCTAAAAGAAACAACCTCTAAAGAATTTCTTCATCCCTGATTATGTTAACTAGTTGTCCTAAAAGAAACAACCTCGAAAGAATAACTTCATCCCTGATTATGTAAACTAGCTTGTCCTAAAAGAAACAACCTCTAAAGAATAATTTCATCCCTGATTATGTAAACTAGCTGTCCTAAGAGAAGCAACCTCTAAAGAATAATTTCATCCCTGATTATGTAAACTTGTTGTCCTAAAAGAAACAACCTCTAAAGAATTTTTTCATCCCTGATTATGTAAACTAGTTGTCCTAAAAGATACAACCTCTAAAGATTTACTTCATCCCTGATTATGTAAACTAGTTGTCCTAAAAGAAACAACCTCTAAAGAATAACTTCATCCCTGATTATGTAAACTAGCTTGTCCTAAAAGAAACAACCTCTAAAGAATAACTTCATCCCTGATTATTTAAACTAACTTGTCCTAAAAGAAACAACCTCTAAAGAATAACTTCATCCCTGATTATGTAAACTAGTTGTCCTAAAAGAAACAACCTCTAAAGAATAACTTCATCCCTGATTATGTAAACTAGCTTGTCCTAAAAGAAACAACCTCTACAGAATAACTTCATCCCTGATTTTGTAAACTAGCTTGTCCTAAAAGAAACAACCTCTAAAGAATAACTTCATCCGTGATTATGTAAACTAGCTTGTCATAAAAGAAACAACCTCTAAAGAATAACTTCATCCCTGATTATGTAAACTAGTTGTCCTAAAAGAAACAACCTCTAAAGAATAACTTCATCCCTGATTATGTAAACTAGTTATCCTAAAAGAAACAACCTCTAAAGAATTTCTTCATCCCTGATTATGTAAACTAGCTTGTCCTAAAAGAAACAACCTCTGAAGAATTACTTCATCCCTGATTATGTAAACTAGTTGTCCTAAAAGAAACAACCTCTAAAGAATGTCTTCATCCCTGATTATGTAAACTAGTTGTCCTAAAAGAAACAACCTCTAAAGAATTTCTTCATCCCTGATTATGTAAACTAGCTTGTCCTAAAAGAAACAACCTCTAAAGAATAACTTCATCCCTGATTATGTAAACTAGCTTATCCTAAAAGAAACAACCTCTAAAGAATAACTTCATCCCTGATTATGTAAACTAGCTTGTCCTAAAAGAAACAACCTCTAAAGAATAACTTCATCCCTGATTATGTAAACGAGCTTGTCCTAAAGGAAACAACCTCTAAAGAATTTCTTCATCCCTGATTATGTAAACTAGTTGTCCTACAAGAAACAACCTCTAAAGAATTTCTTCATCCCTGATTATGTAAATAGTTGTCCTAAAAGAAGCAACCTCTAAAGAATTTCTTCATTCCTGATTATGTAAACTAGCTTGTCCTTAAAGAAACAACCTCTAAAGAATAACCTCATCCCTAATTATGTAAACTAGCTTGTCTTAAAAGAAACAACCTCTAAAGAATTTCTTCATCCCTGATTATGTAAACTAGTTGTCCTAAAAGAAACAACCTCTAAAGAATTTCTTCATCCCTGATTATGTAAACTAGTTGTCCTTAAAGAAACAACCTCTAAAGAATAACTTCATCCCTGATTATGTAAACGAGCTTGTCCTTAAAGAAACAACCTCTAAAGAATAACTTCATCCCTGATTATGTAAACTAGTTGTCCTAAAAGAAACAACCTCTAAAGAATTACTTCATCCCTGATTATGTAAACTAGTTGTCCTAAAAGAAACAACCTCTAAAGAATAACTTCATCCCTGATTATGTAAACTAGCTTGTCCTAAAAGAAACAACCTCTAAAGAATAACTTCATCCTTGATTATGTAAACTAGCTTGTCCTAAAAGAAACAACCTCTAAAGAATTACTTCATCCCTGATTATGTAAACTAGCTTGTCCGAAAAGAAACAACCTCTAAAGAATAACTTCATCCCTGATTATGTAAACTAGTTGTCCTAAAAGAAACAACCTCTAAAGAATTTCTTCATCCCTGATTATGTAAACTAGTTGTCCTAAAAGAAACAACCTCTAAAGAATTTCTTCATCCCTGATTATGTAAACTAGTTGTCCTAAAAAACAACCTATAAAGAATAACTTCATCCCTGATTATGTAAACTAGCTTGTCCTAAAAGAAACAATCTCTACAGAATAACTTCATCCCTGATTATGTAAACTAGCTTGTCCTAAAAGAAACAACCTCTAAAGAATAACTTCAGCCCTGATTATGTAAACTAGCTTGTCATAAAAGAAACAACCTCTAAAGAATAACTTCATCCCTGATTATGTAAACTAGTTGTCCTAAAAGAAACAACCTCTAAAGAATAACTTCATCCCTGATTATGTAAACTAGTTATCCTAAAAGAAACAACCTCTAAAGAATAACTTCATCAATGATTATGTAAACTAGCTTGTCCTAAAAGAAACAACCTTTAAAGAATAATTTCAATCCTGATTATGTAAACTAGTTGTCCTAAAGGAAACAACCTCTAAAGAATTTCTTCATCCCTGATTATGTAAACTAGTTGTCCTAAAAGAAACAACCTCTAAAGAATAACTTCATCCCTGATTATGTAAACTAGTTGTCCTAAAAGAAACAACCTCTAAAGAATAACTTCATCCCTGATTATGTAAAATAGTTGTCCTAAAAGAAACAACCTCTAAAGAATTTCTTCATCCCTGATTATGTAAACTAGTTGTCCTAAAAGAAACAACCTCTAAAGAATTTCTTCATCCCTGATTATGTAAACTAGCTTGTCCTAAAAGAAACAACCTCTAAAGAATAACTTCATCCCTGATTATGTAAACTAGCTTATCCTAAAAGAAACAACCTCTAAAGAATAACTTCATCCCTGATTATGTAAACTAGCTTGTCCTAAAAGAAACAACCTCTAAAGAATAACTTCATCCCTGATTATGTAAACGAGCTTATCCTAAAAGAAACAACCTCTAAAGAATTTCTTCATCCCTGATTATGTAAACTAGTTGTCCTAAAAGAAACAACCTCTAAAGAATTTCTTCATCCCTGATTATGTAAATAGTTGTCCTAAAAGAAGCAACCTCTAAAGAATTTCTTCATTCCTGATTATGTAAACTAGCTTGTCCTTAAAGAAACAACCTCTAAAGAATAACTTCATCCCTAATTATGTAAACTAGCTTGTCTTAAAAGAAACAACCTCTAAAGAATTTCTTCATCCCTGATTATGTAAACTAGTTGTCCTAAAAGAAACAACCTCTAAAGAATTTCTTCATCCCTGATTATGTAAACTAGTTGTCCTTAAAGAAACAACCTCTAAAGAATAACTTCATCCCTGATTATGTAAACGAGCTTGTCCATAAAGAAACAACCTCTAAAGAATAACTTCATCCCTGATTATGTAAACTAGTTGTCCTAAAAGAAACAACCTCTAAAGAATTACTTCATCCCTGATTATGTAAACTAGTTGTCCTAAAAGAAACAACCTCTAAAGAATAACTTCATCCCTGATTATGTAAACTAGCTTGTCCTAAAAGAAACAACCTCTAAAGAATAACTTCATCCTTGATTATGTAAACTAGCTTGTCCTAAAAGAAACAACCTCTAAAGAATTACTTCATCCCTGATTATGTAAACTAGCTTGTCCTAAAAGAAACAACCTCTAAAGAATAACTTCATCCCTGATTATGTAAACTAGTTGTCCTAAAAGAAACAACCTCTAAAGAATTTCTTCATCCCTGATTATGTAAACTAGTTGTCCTGAAAGAAACAACCTCTAAAGAATTTCTTCATCCCTGATTATGTAAACTAGTTGTCCTAAAAGAAACAACCTCTAAAGAATAACTTCATCCCTGATTATGTAAACTAGCTTGTCATAAAAGAAACAACCTCTAAAGAATAACTTCAGCCCTGATTATGTTAACTAGTTGTCCTAAAAGAAACAACCTCTAAAGAATTTCTTCATCCCTGATTATGTAAACTAGCTTGTCCTGAAAGAAACAACCTCTCAAGAATTTCTTCATCCCTGATTATGTAAACTAGTTGTCCTAAAAAGAAACAACCTCTAAAGAATTTTTTCATCCCTGATTATGGAAACTAGTTGTCCTAAAAGATACAACCTCTAAAGAATTACTTCATCCCTGATTATGTAAACTAGCTTATCCTAAAAGAAACAACCTCTAAAGAATAACTTCATCCCTGATTATGTAAACTAGCTTGTCCTAAAAGAAACAACCTCTAAAGAATAACTTCATCCCTGATTATGTAAACGAGCTTATCCTAAAAGAAACAACCTCTAAAGAATTTCTTCATCCCTGATTATGTAAACTAGTTGTCCTAAAAGAAACAACCTCTAAAGAATTTCTTCATCCCTGATTATGTAAATAGTTGTCCTAAAAGAAGCAACCTCTAAAGAATTTCTTCATTCCTGATTATGTAAACTAGCTTGTCCTTAAAGAAACAACCTCTAAAGAATAACTTCATCCCTAATTATGTAAACTAGCTTGTCTTAAAAGAAACAACCTCTAAAAAATTTCTTCATCCCTGATTATGTAAACTAGTTGTCCTAAAAGAAACAACCTCTAAAGAATTTCTTCATCCCTGATTATGTAAACTAGTTGTCCTTAAAGAAACAACCTCTAAAGAATAACTTCATCCCTGATTATGTAAACGAGCTTGTCCATAAAGAAACAACCTCTAAAGAATAACTTCATCCCTGATTATGTAAACTAGTTGTCCTAAAAGAAACAACCTCTAAAGAATTACTTCATCCCTGATTATGTAAACTAGTTGTCCTAAAAGAAACAACCTCTAAAGAATAACTTCATCCCTGATTATGTAAACTAGCTTGTCCTAAAAGAAACAACCTCTAAAGAATACCTTCATCCCTGATTATGTAAACGAGCTTGTCCTAAAGGAAACAACCTCTAAAGAATAACTTCATCCCTGATTATGTAAACTAGCTTGTCATAAAAGAAACAACTTCTAAAGAATTTCTTCATCCCTGATTATGTAAACTAGCTTGTCATAAAAGAAACAACCTCTAAAGAATGTCTTCATCCCCGATTGTGTAAACGAGCTTGTCCTAAAAGAAACAACCTCTAAAGAATTTTTTCATCCCTGATTATGTAAACAAGCTTGTCCTAAAAGAAACAACCTCTAAAGAATAACTTCATCCCTGATTATGTAAACTAGTTGTCCTAAAAGAAACAACCTCTAAAGAAGAACTTCATCCCTGATTATGTAAAATAGTTGTCCTAAAAGAAACAACCTCTAAAGAATTTCTTCATCCCTGATTATATGAACTAGTTGTCCTTAATGAAACAACCTCTAAAGAATAACTTCATCCCTGATTATGTGAACTAGTTGTCCTAAAAGAAACAACCTCTAAAGAATAACTTCATCCCTGATTATGTAAACTAGCTTGTCATGAAAGAAACAACTTCTAAAGAATTTCTTCATCCCTGATTATGTAAACTAGCTTGTCATAAAAGAAACACCTTTAATGAATTTCTTCATCCCTGATTATGTAAACTAGCTTGTCCTAAAAGAAACAACCTCTAAAGAATAACTTCATCCCTGATTATGTAAACTAGCTTGTCCTAAACGAAACAACCTCTAAAGAATTTCTTCATCCCCGATTGTGTAAACGAGCTTGTCATAAAAGAAACAACCTCTAAAGAATTTCTTCATCCCTGATTATGTAAACTAGCTTCTCATAAAAGAAACAACTTCTAAAGAATTTCTTCATCCCCGATTGTGTAAACGAGCTTGTCATAAAAGAAACAACCTCTAAAGAATAACTTCATCCCTGATTATGTAAACTAGCTTGTCATAAAAGAAACAACTTCTAAAGAATTTCTTCATCCCTGATTATGTAAACTAGCTTGTCATAAAAGAAACAACCTCTAAAGAATGTCTTCATCCCCGATTGTGTAAACGAGCTTGTCCTAAAAGAAACAACCTCTAAAGAATTTCTTCATCCCTGATTATGTAAACTAGCTTGTCATAAAAGAAACAACTTCTAAAGAATTTTTTCATCCCTGATTATGTAAACAAGCTTGTCCTAAAAGAAACAACCTCTAAAGAATAACTTCATCCCTGATTATGTAAATAAGCTTGTCCTGAAAGAAACAACCTCTAAAGAATAACTTCATCCCTGAATATGTAAACTAGCTTGTCATAAAAGAAACAACCTCTAAAGAATTTCTGCATCCCTGATTATGTAAACTAGTTATCCTAAAAGAAACAACCTCTAAAGAATAACTTCATCCCTGATTATGTACTAGTTGTCCTAAAAGAAACAACCTCTAAAGAATAACTTCATCCCTGATTATGTAAACTAGTTGTCCTAAAAGAAACAACCTCTAAAGAATAACTTCATCCCTGATTATATACTAGTTGTCCTGAAAGAAACAACCTCTAAAGAATACCTTCATCCCTGATTATGTAAACGAGCTTGTCCTAAAGGAAACAACCTCTAAAGAATTTCTTCATCCCTCATTATGTAAACTAGTTGTCCTAAAAGAAGCAACTTCTCAACTGTCAAAATCCAAACCCCCTTAAGTTATATCAGCACAACAATAACAAAAAATTGAAGGTCCATATTTGCAATTTTTAACTGTTTATTTTATATGTTATACCAAATTAAATTGACACAAATCAATAGATCTTTGGAAGAAAATTGCAACTGTTATTTAAAAAGAACATTAAGATCATTGCAAAAGCAAACCAGCAACACAGGAAGACAATTATCACTTTGTAGAATCAAGATTTTAACAATGTTGTTAGAGCCGTCAAACCGTTATTGTAAAGGAAATATGTAGTAGTAATAGAAAAGAGTGCAAATATGTAGCCTGAGATCGATAATCCTATTCCTCAAAGCAAGATGTGATCTATATTTTAAGAAGATCTGCACTACTTAAATATCTTATCCTTATTAGATAACTAAAGTTATTTCAACAAATCAATAAAATAAATCGTAACGTCTTGATATTTGATTTCTTGAACATGGTACACTTTACATATAATACCAAATTAAATTCACCCAAATTGTTAAATCTTAGTAGAAACTTTTCAGAGAAAAAAAAAATCAGTAGAACAGAAACTAAATCATTGCGACAGCAAACTAGCAACACATGAGGCAACATTAGTTTTATAAAATCATGGAACCGTGAAACAACGAAAGATTTTCTTTTGTAATTTGATCGTTGTACAGGTACCTTCAAAATACATTTCTTGAAATGCAGTTGTGCATTAGATAAATAATTTCATTAATGCAAACAAATTGACTTAAAAAAAGAAATTCAAAGGTCTTCAATGAAATTTTCAAAATTCTGGTATTCAAAGAGTTTTACTGTATTGTCAATGATTACAAATTATTTGTAAATATGATAATAACAGCTGCGTCGATATCAGTGTTTGTATATTTTATTTCGGATCTTCTGAACACAATAAGAAAACACTTATTTCATATCGCGCAATGTTTTGATAAAACTACTTAAAGTAATAAATTAATGGTTTAAAAATAGTTTGTTTTTCTCATTCAGTAAATAACAACTTCTTCAAATGTGGATACCATTTTTGAGCTTGAATGAAAACAATATGATATTAGTTTTATAATGTCTGTTTTAACTCGATCAGAATCATAATTTTATCGGTATACATAAATACGTTTATTTGAAAATTACACATATATGGGTCAAACAAAAACAAAATATATAGCACATAATCACACAAGTCCATTTTACAAGTATAGACATACAAAAAAAAAACACAAAAAAAACATAGATATGATAGTGTAACGTTCGAAAAACTTTTATCTCATTTTTGCAAGTATGAGTTAGATTTGGGGAAAAAAGAAGAAGGTCCAATTGAAGTAGTGCAAGGTGCAAAGATTTTACTGTTCCAGTAATGTGGACTTCTAATCAAAGATGTTATAATTTATAGCAACAGATTAATAATGCTATCCAAATTATGCAAGGTTTGCTCTCAATATCAATACAAATTCTGTCATCTCTTCTTAATTAATGATTTTGTTCCAAAAAGATACAGTGCAATATCACAATTTCGAATATTTCATATTGTCTTAAAGGAGACCTGACACGATTTTCAATTTTTGTTTCAAAATGTTTATATATACATTACTTTCTCCCAAAATACATCGATAGCAATATAAGTGTCAACTATTTTGTAAAATATGCTTTTCAATGCAACGATTTATCGACCTATCAAAGATGCAGATTTCCATCCCAGAAGTCACTCAGAACGAGGCTACTACGTCGCAAGTTCCTATTATTCATATTGGCATAAGGGTAAAACGCACATTTAGTTTCGATTATTATCCAACAAAACGCATGAAAGTGACAAACAATGATTATGTGTGATGCCCATGGATTCAACAATATAATTAAAAAGAATAGTGACATGATATTTTCTGTTTTTCGAATGACATGCAGACTTAGAACGTGTAATAATGGGACTTTTTAACAACCTCAAACAACACTTTGTTCCGCCAACTTTCCTAAGGAAACCATAGTTGGGGTCTCGGGTGCCATGCCATGGGTTCATCATAGGTCACAGGTGTGCGGTACAGGTTATTGAATTTCGCAATTTCATGTCTCGTTTGAAGTTGTCAACTTCAGGTGTCAAGTCACATGGGTGATCGATAAGACATAGTTATTACGCAATATTACGTCATATATTCTGACTTTGTGTACTACAGTAACATCATTGGTGTAGGTTTTGTTGAGGGCACATGTGAGGTAGGAGTATATTATTGTTACAGTTATACAGATATAACTACCTGTTGTTTAATGAATACCTGAAGTACGGTCGTACAATATCATATGCACCACCGATTAAATACCCAACCATTTCTGATAACTAATAAACAACCTATATATAGACCTAATTTTTAATTGCTTTTAAGAATATGCAGAAATAAAAATGTTTTCTCAGATGTATTTTTTTTAATTGACTTGAGATGGAAAAGTAATATTCCTGTATGCATGCAAGTCTATAATTTCATAAGAAATTGTTAGACATAAAGCTCAATAATTTATAATAGAAAAGATACCAAAACCGCCCTTTCCATCCGTTCCTTCCAACAGTGGCGGGGCAAAACTCTGTTTTGCTACATACCCCTATTGTTGACATTTTTAAAAATTAAAAATCAATACTAGTACATGAAATTTACTGACTTACTTCAGACTATTAGCCGATCAAAACAAACTGTTTGTCAGTCTCACTAATTTACCCACCACCACCACACACACACATAATTTTTGTATAAAGAGCATAAAAAGTAAACAAGGAAATGATACGAAAATGTGAATTATAAATCTTTTACATTCTTATATTGAACATCGAATATAATAATTTACAACTATCTAGTTGATAAAGAATCATATGATGAACACCATTTCTTTTTGAAATAGAAACTTAATAAAAAATGAAGAAAGTGTCGTTTGAACCAATTTTTTGGTATAACCGTACAACTTCCAACAATGAGACAACCCATAACCGTATGTTCGGCTATAAAAGGCCTCAACATGAAAAATGTGAAACAATTTAAACGAGAAAAAAGAATTTTTGAAATACTAAGGCTTTTCTATCTCAGGAATAGATCTGGCGTAAATACAAAATTTAATCCTGGTATCTATGATGAGTTTATTTATGACAAGCGCTGGATATTCTATGACATAAAAATGCCGTTTGATCATGGTTTGACCAGAAAAATTGTACAAAACATGTTTTTTAGACTAATATTCATTAATTTAATCCAAAAAAAAAAAAAAAAATCGTGTAACGTCTCATTAAGGCTTTCTTGTAAATTCAATATCACCAATCTCAACGTCCTTATCCTCTTTTTCTTGAAAATTGTAAACTTCAGATGCAATACCAAATTCATAAGGAAATGACTGTGCCAAATCAGTAATATGACAGTTGTAATTCATTCGTTTGACGTGTTTACGCTTTGATTTTGCCATTTGATATGGGACTTTCCGATTTGAATTTTCTTTGGAGTTTGTGGTATTTTTGTTTTTGTGTTTTAACTTTTAAGTCATTTAGAAAATCCGGTGAAGACATTTTCAACCTGTCACAGACTTAGAATAAATTACCTACTTATCAAAATCTAATCAAAACTCGTTCTATCAAATAATTTTGAAAATTATTGTTCATAAAGAATGCGTCTGTTGATTTTCTATAACAGATCATTACTGGTGTGTCTACAAAAACACATTAAGTTAAAGTGCATACATTGAAAATATTTGAAAGTCACATAACTACCACAAGTTATCCAGTCTCACCAATCCGACGAGCCCTTGCGAACGCAACTGGTTTTGATCTAATAAACGCGCTCTTTCCGCGAGGTCAGAGCCGTGCTGATTGACCACGTGTGTGTTTAACATGTGCCGTTGAATGGATTTGTCTTGTGTGGCTTACCATGGTTCAGTGGTCAGTATGGACACTATGTTTTACGATCTTTCTGTGAATTGTATGCAATCAATTAGAAAGTTTGTCAATGGCGATCGACTATGAATGAAGTAATTATACCAATGTTCCTCACAACATTGCAAAATAGAAGTTCTAAACGCATAAGTCGAAGCGAAACTGACCAAAACATGTCCAAAAATTAACGCTTGAGCTATACGACCCACCACCCTAAGACTGAAGGAGAAAAGAAAACAATGTTGTACGGGAATTCATCAACAAAACATTTCCAACATCTGGCACCCGTCATGTTACTTTTCAAAATCACGGATAAGTCAAATCCATCAATAAATCGAAAAATACAAAACGATGGGTATAAGTTAAACGTTCACTCCTTAGGATATCAACAGATACAAAATCATCGGTACATATTATTATCTTTATCAACCCTAAGACATCACCAAATACAAAACCATCGGAACTTGTTAATATCTTGATCAACCCTAAGACATCACCAAATACAAAACCATCGGTACATGTTAATTGTATAACCCAAAGACATCACCAAATACAAAACCATCGGTACATGTTAACTGTATAACCCAAGTACATCAGCAAATACAAAATCATCGGTACATGTTAATTGTATAACCCAAAGACATCACAAATACAAAATCATAGGTACATGTTAATTGTATAATCCTAAAATATCACCAAATACAAAATCATCGGTACATGTTACTTCTCTTACCCTAAGACATCACCAAATACAAAATCATCGGTACATGTTAATTGTATAACCCAAAGACATCACAAATACAAAATCATCGGTACATGTTAATTGTATAATCCTAAAACATCACCAAATACAAAATCATCGGTACATGTTACTTCTCTTACCCTCAGACATCACCAAATACAAAATCATTGGTACATGTTACTTCTCTTACCCTAAGACATCACCAAATACAAAGCCATCGGTACAGGTTAATTGTATAACCGAAAGACATCATCAAATACAAAATCATCAGTACATGTTAACTGTATAACCTAAGTACATCACCAAATACAAAATTATCGGTACATGCTAATTGTATAACCCAACGACATCACCAAATACAAAATCATCGGTACATGTTAATTGTATAACCCTAAGACATCATCAAATACAGAGCCATCGGTATATGTTAATTGTATAAACCAAAGACATCATCAAATGCAAAATCATCGGTACAGGTTAATTGTATAACCCAAAGACATCATCAAATACAGAGCCATCGGTATATGTTAATTGTATAAACCAAAGACATCATCAAATACAAAGCCATCGGTATATGTATATTGTATAATCCAAAGACATCATCAAATACAAAGCCATCGGTATATGTAAATTGTATAATCCAAAGACATCATCAAATACCAATCCATCGGTCTAGTTTATTGTATAAACCAAAGACCTCTTCAAATACAAAGCCATCGGTATATGTAAATTGTATAACCCAAAGACATCATCAAATACAAAGCCATCGGTATATGTTAATTGTATAACCCAAAGACTTCATCAAATACAAAATCATCGGTACAAGTTAATTGTATAAAACAAAGACATCATCAAATACAAAATCATCGGTACATGTTAATTGTATAACCCTAAGACATCATCAACTACAAAGCCATCGGTATATGTTAATTGAATAACCCAAAGACATCACCAAATACAAA
Source organism: Mytilus galloprovincialis (assembly GCF_965363235.1). Taxonomy (NCBI): domain Eukaryota; kingdom Metazoa; phylum Mollusca; class Bivalvia; order Mytilida; family Mytilidae; genus Mytilus; species Mytilus galloprovincialis. The sequence continues at coordinate 2,929,514 of NC_134847.1, forward strand.
ACCATCGGTATATGTTAATTGCATAACCCAAAGACATCATCAAATACAAAACCATCAGGACATGTTAATTGTATAACCCAAAGACATCATCAAATACAAAATCATCAGGACATGTTAATTGTATAGCCCAAAGACATCATCAAACACAAAGCCATCGGTACATGTTAATTGTATAACCCAAATACATCACCAAATACAAAACCATCAGGACATGTTAATTATATAACCCAAAGACATCATCAAATGCAAAACCATCGGTACATGTTATTGTATAACCCAAAGACATCATCAAATGCAAAGCCATCGGTACATGTTAATTGTATAACACAAAGACATCATCAAATGCAAAACAATCGGTTCATGTTAATTGTATAACCCAAAGACATCACCAAATACAAAACCATCGGTACATGTTAATTGTATAACCCAAATACAACACCAAATACAAAACCATCAGGACATGTTACTTTTCTTACCCTAAGACATCATCAAATACAAAGCCATCGGTACATGTTAATTGTATAACCAAAAGACATCACCAAAAACAAAACCATCAGGACATGTTACTTTTCTTACCTTAAGACATCATCATATACTAAACCATCAGTAAATTTAATTCACTTACCATAGGAATTAACAGAGGGTACAAATTTAAATGAAATCAAGATATTATGACAAATAGTACTTTTACTGGTTGGAACAACACAAACATTGAAAAACAAAATAACCACAAGTGCATCTCTCACAAGTAAGACCTTCATGAAACTGATCTTTAGAAATTTGTGTTGAATCTTTGAATATGTTAAAACATTTTCTCCGTTTAGTAATTACGCAAGAGTTTTTAGTAAATAATTGTAATTCAACACAAGGGAGTATGCATACCTTGTTGTGAAAATACATAATTTTATAGAATACACAGAATCAACCATTTCATAATTGTAAATCTTTATGAATCTACATTTGAACTTGATTTGATTTCGTGCACGTTAATAGTGAAATACAATCAATATTAAATCAACATGATCAAATGATTTCGATATTTAAACACTATCCCTCTATTTTAAGTCAGAATATGCTTAGGTGTCTTTCTGAAAATGACTTTTTGTATTTTTATTAATCTAGATTTGAACTTGAATTCATTTACAATGTTTTGGAGTTGTTTTTCGTACAAGTTAATAGTGAAATCCAATCAATATTAAGTCAGATTATTTCAACATCTGAATGCGATCCTCTATTTTAGTCAGAATTTTGCTTAGATGTCAGTAAATACGACTTTCTGTCAATGTCGAATGAGAAAACTCAATGAGATAAAAATACAAAAGTCATCGAGGGGAAACATAAAATTAAGATGTGTGCTTAAAACATATTAAGCTCAAATACGACTTTTGTGACAAAAAAGTTTGATAATTTATACAAAACTATCAATGATCTGTCATTAACTTGACAAATAATCCGATATGACAAAAGATATATCATGGTGAGTTCTTGCCTTGAGACAGGCACTATGAAAGTATCGCATGTATAAAAAATGTGCATGATATATTAAACTTTCTCCTTTTCGATTCGATGGTTAGATTAACAAAAAGTGTTCAAAAGAACTTGAAGTGTGCCAGAAGCCTTTTAAATCCTACAAACGGTGTCGGTGTTGATATTGTTTGAGTCAAATGTTTTTTGTTAATTGTCTTTTGATCCTTGATTGTTAATGTATTCATTGCGCAGTAATACAACATTTTATTTTTATTTTGATGTGGATTAAAAAAAGTCTTTGAATTAACAAATCGTCTTGAAATTACAGTATCATATACATGCATATTGAAATCGTAAGACGATAATAAAATTCTTATTCTGCCTTCACACGTAATTCGAATTTGATTCGCATTAACTAATTCGAATTAGTTTAGTTCAAATCGTTTTACGTCCGAACGTAAGTTTTAATACGAATAGCATAGAGACAAATTCGCTTTACTGTCCGAACAAAGTTGACCTTTAATTCGCTTTATCAATTTATTAATTATGATTTCTAAGAGAACAATAAGTTTAGAGCCCATAACATTTCATTGCTCTCTTTAACTGATCAGGTATTTATCGGAATCATTTGTCCTTCTCATTTTAATAACAGGGTCGGGTTTTCCTATTGTTTTTTTACAATAACCATTGTTAAAGGAAAATAAAAACAAGTGTTTTCAATTTTGCCCAGATTTTTCACTTCTTTAAAAACGTTCTTCTTTAGGGAAGGACCATTTGTTTTGTTTTTTGTGGAGGGTGCTAGGATAGACAACATTTCTCTATTAACGACCAAGTCTTACCCCTTTGTAAAATATTATGAGACATTTGGGGTCGGGATATACGCATATTACGTCCATGTGAATTTGACGTCATGGCCACAATGACATCATTATGGTTTTCGCCTATGGTATTTTTGCGGACACAAATTATTGGTGTTACGTTCTAATTTTAAAGACTCAAGAACTAATTATAGTATTATTTTAACGTGTCTGTCCAAGCACTTGTATGGATAGTTCGAAATACAATTTAGAAAGTGTTCACACCACAGTTTAATTCGACTTGAAGGGAACGGATGTGTTAATGCGAATTTGATAATGCGAATTAGATAATGCGAATTAGCAAATTCGAATCGATTCAAATTTAAAAAAAAAAAGATTGTGTGAACGCGATATGCAAATTTGATAATGCGAATTAGCAAATTCGAATCGATTCAAATTTAAAAAAAGAAGACTGTGTTAACGCGATTTGCGATTTGGATTCACATTCGATTCGAACGGGTGAACAAGACATTATAGTTACATATATTGCTTTTTCGAAGCATAAATCAGTCTTAAAATTATGACTAAACGAGTATTTATTCTTTAAAACTTCAATTTTTACGTTAACTACTTAAAAAATTATTGCATTATAGTTGATGAAAGTTAGTACACAAACATTTATCTTTTTGACCATATTTTACAACAGCTAGCTAGGTCAATTACAAGTGTTGGCAGCCAATAAGATTATCAGCCATTAATTTTCAATTAAGTTACTTAAGTTGTTCCTGTGATATCCATCAAAACCTTAATGAATATAAAAAAAATCTCAGTAACAGTTTTCTTGTGTTTTTACAAGTTTTTGAAAGTTTCCTAGGAACTATATGAACTCTTAATAGAAGGGCACATTTGCCCTGTTGTTTAGATCAGAAGTTCCTGAATTTGTACTATCAAACTTCCGGAAACCAGTACACTCTGATATGCAATTAAAGTCATGTTGAATTGTTCAGCACAAGTCAGGATAAGGTATAGTTTTTACTTGAAATAGCTGCTACTTTATTTGAACTTATGACAAAGTAGCCATTAACGATTGAAATTGCAAAATTTAACATAGAAAGCAATGGGGCTATGAATTAGCGGTTGTATACCTTGGTCTTAGCTTTATAAAAGATTCAAAACTAAATCGCAATCTAAATTTAATCGTAATATATGAATATTTGTTGATACCTGTTTTATGTAACAACTTGGAATCTAGTTGATTACCCTTAAAATAGAACAGATGAGCAAAGTATCCGGAAATCGTACAAAGCACAATGTTTTTTTTCTGTTTTTAAAAAGATAACTATTAATCAAAGATGTATAACGGCAGATTATTAAAGGTATTCCTTTCTAAGAATATTGGCCTCAATATTAATCAAGATTTTGGCACCCTTGCTCAGAATAACTAAGCTTATTATACCCAGATTGAGGGTAACTTATCAAATATCAAAATTCAAACCACTTAAGTTATCTCATCAATTCAATGTACATTAAATGTTCTTACTTTTAATATATTCTATAATTGCCTACATCCACTTCATTTTGAACTTTGGTGGGAAGTTGTCTCATTGGTAATCATACCACATCTACTTATTTTTATATGAAGGAAAATTGCAAAGGAGAGGCTAAAGATATCAAAGGTCAAAAGTCGAACAAACCAGCACTGCCATGGCATAAACAATACACAATACACACACAAACAACAGTGTATTAAACACAACATATAAAACTTAAGACTGAGCAACATGAACCCAACATAAAATGGCAGTATAAAATGAACCACTGGGTGCTGGCAAAGCATATTTATTCCAAAAATAATTTCAGATATCGTAGTTGTCCGTAGGAACCTTATACTTTTTGACGCATACAGTGTACGTTGCACAACGATTTCCCGTAGTCTTGTGTCAAATTTTTAAGCTAATAATACTTTGAAAAATATTGTTCCTTCTCGTTAAGCGACAAGGTACAACTTTTCCAAATTGGTACCTTTTTAGGGTTACAAATGAACAATTTCATTTCTGTTTATAATACTTCTGTTTTCGATAGCAATCAGTATTGTATTGCAATACATAGACATTTGTTGATAGTATGTTATATTTAGGAATTTGGTCCCCAATGCCCGTCTACTTCCTACTCTGCTTGGCCTTTTTTAAACTTTTTTTCATTCAAGTATCACTGATGAGGTTTTGTTTTGGCAAACGCGAGTCGGGTGTAGAAAAGTTTAATCCTAATGTCTATGTTGTGTATACATGAACAGTGATTCGAGTTTATAATTCTGAAAATAGATATAAAAATAAACAAAAATTCCAAAGCCTTGGATATTATCACGAATTACTAACCGACGATATATAATGTTATTCGTGTCATTCTTCTTAAGAATGGAAGTGTGTTACTATTTTAGTCATCTCCGGTTTTGCTAGCAAACTAGTGTGTCATCAAACAATACAGGCAACCATCATTAACACAATTCAGGTGATGAGAAGATATCTTTTTAATTAGAAATATACTTTTTTATTATTTTTGATATAGAAAAGGCACACCTAGTTAAAGTAGACCAAAATTTATCACAAATCTTTCTGAATAAGAAAAAAAATATTAAGAAATAAAATAATTAGAGGCAGTAGTAGATTGTAATAGCATAAAACTTTTCAAAAGACTAATCAAAGAAACAAAAAGACAGAGGAATCAAACGTTAAAACTTTTCATTCAAACAGAACTAACGGAAAATGGGGATCTAGCAGTCAAAATTGTTTACACATACATCATAAGTATATAAATCTGACAAAGACACAAAAGGTAGCTGGCAAACATATCCTGCTTTCCATTTATCACCAGTCATGCTAATTCAGATTCAATAAATATTTTACTATAGATAAAAGTAAACAATCGGTAATAAAACAGATACGACGAATATGTTATTGCATATTCTAATGTATAAAGATCTAAGATTACGAAAAACATGTCGCATGGAAGTTTAGACACAGATATGTCGTGGCAGTCATCCAATGCATGTTGTTGAACAAAGAACTTATGAGTGTTGATTGCTGTTAAGAGACAGTCTGTGATAAAATGGTCCAAATCCAAAATATTCCAATCAGACTGATATTTTGTATTTTAGATACCTAATATGTAATAACTATTTGTGCAAAATATTTTTCATTTTTTTTTTTTTGGTAGAAAAATTACAGCTAAATGATAACAAACATTTCAGCAAACAACTTTAAATGATAGGAAATAAGGATAATTAAAAAAGTTGTGACATTTCTCAATACCCCTACTGACAGGTTGAAATTGCATGGTTTTGAAAAAGGGCCGATTCTGCAAAATTTGTATATTTTTAAAGGCTTGAATCTTGTAAGATCATGTTTTCTTTTCAATAAAATGTAATATTTCATGAAGCTTATATATTTATATACAAAATGCAAGAAAACGGTGGTCGGCAAATGATACTTTCTTACGATAAAATAATAATTAAAGGTATGCATGATGGCAATTTTGCCGAATTTTTGATTTTTTAATCTGTTTCAATAGAAATATTTCAAAAGTATGTAATAGTCAAATATATAAGAAAAATAATGACTGAACTAATGTTTACTGGTTATAATAATTGAATAAAACAAGTTTAACTTAGTTTACATTAGAAAATATATTAAAGGAGGTAACCCGGTAAGACCCCTTTTTTGCCTTTTTTGCCCCTAAACTGAGCATTTTTACAATATGTTTAAAATATAAACTTATTCAAAAGAAAATTACTTAAGAAACTTAAAAATGAGCTGTTTATTTACAATACTATGCACACTCATTAGGTAATAGTCTAGTTTTTAGACGCTTTTTGTCTAAATTCAAAGTGGCCACAATTGAGTTTAGTCTCAAATTTTTAAAACATATTGTATCTGATTCATAAAACTGTTTAACATATAAAAGATAGAGACTCAACATGAATGCAGCCCCTTACAATTTAGACAAAAAAGCTATCGTAAAAGTACTAACAATTCTAAGCACTTCTCCTTCAGATGACATTGGGGGAATTTCTTTTCTAAAATAGTATGAAAATGTTGACAAAATTGTACAAACTGCGCAGCCTTGTACATTCATGTTATCTATTACCAGAAAAGAGGAAGATTTAAGGAGGCTCGCGGGTATAAGATTTTCAGAAAAAAAATAAACTTTATTTTTTCATTACACATTTTATTAATTATCGTAAGTAGTTGTTACTTTGTCATATGGTACAGAAATCAACCTAAAAAATTTATTCGTGTTGCCCCAAGGCGACTTTTAAAATGTAGATATCATTGAAAAAGCTCCAAATTATCTCCCTTTGGTGCAAAAATGCCATTTTTTAGCATTAAAATTGAAATATCTTTTTTAATTCATAGGTGACCTATATTTTTTATTGTTGTTTTCGAATAAGCTGTACACAAACTAACTAATTGTAAAATTTAAGCGATTTCTGTAATTTAGTTCTTTTTTTATTTCGATATTACCGCTATTTCTCCTATTAGTTCAACAGAAAAAAAGGACATTAACAAAAATGTATGCTTCTTTCGAAGGCAGATTGTGAGCGTAAATGAACGGTGACCCCATTTTTTTATTTCATTTTTCTATTAGGTATAAGATAAAGTTCATTTATAGAAAAATATAGCGAAATCCTATATTAAGTAAAAATTTTGATTTAGACCCGCGAGCCCCCTTCATAGTTTTGTGAATAGCATAGAATTGTCCCTCTTACCTAGAAAAGTCCTATATTTTGTATATTGTGATAAAGCTTTATGCAAAATTAAAGAGACTACTCCGAAAAGTTTCTGATAAAACAGCAACTGAAATTTTGTGACGCTGACAAGAACCAGTTTGTAATCCCTATGTCAATTCTGGGAGAACAGTGGACATAACCGTAATGTTAAGTTTCCTTAAAGAATGTAATCTCTAGCAATTTGAGGCTTGGGAATAACATAGACATGTAAGATACAGTTGACCTATAACTACCAGCTGAGACAAACACAAATATTTCAAATTGAAAAACAATTTATTTCATAACCACATGTAATAAAAACAAATATACACAGATAAATGGTTAAACAGTTGAGCAGACATTTTCAGTAAAATATTTATGATTTTACTGTTTATATAATATTATGGTGATCTGCCGAAAAAAAAGTGCAAAATGATCTAAATACAAGTTTTTAGTCGTGAATGAACATGGTGAAGGTATTAGCAAAAAAGAGTAAAAGTTTTGATAGATCTGAAAAAAATCAACAAAATAAAGTCATCATTATCTTTTTTAACTAAATATCAAACAATTTTGCAGCACCAGAGTTGAGAAAATTGTGATAAAAACAAGCATTTTGAGAGTAATGCATGGCAATGCATAGTCCCCAACCCGATACAAATTCATTGTAATGGAACAAAATTTTAACTTAATCTATAATGTGTCATGGTGTAAACAACATAAAAATATCGAGACAAAATCTTCAAGCATAATGAAAAAACTTCTTGAATTCTGACTATTTAAGTCAATTTCCTATGTCCAAAGACCACAACTCTGCACACAAATATCAGACTGGAACAAAATTGAACCACTAAATACCAAAAACATCCAAAACTTCTTTTCCTGTGTCGCTCACCTTGGTCTATGTCAATATATAGCAAAGGTCAAAGATGGATTCATGACAAAATTGTGTTTTGGTGATTGTGATGAATTTGTAGATCTTACTTTACTAAACATTCTTGCTACTTACAATTATCTCTATTTATAATGAACTTGGCCCAGTAGTTCAGTGGAAAATGCTAGTGAAAATTTACAAATTTTATAAAAATTGTTAAAAATTGACTATAAAGGGCAATTACTCCTTAGGAGGTCAATTTACCATTTTGGTCATGGTGACTTATTTTTAGGTCTTACTTTGCTGTAAATTATTGCTGTTAACAGTTTATCTCTATATATAAAGGCAACAGTAGTATACCGCTGTTCAAAACTCATAAATCCAGGGACAAAAAACAAAATCGGGGTAACAAACTAAAACCGAGGGAAACGCATTAAATATAAGAGGAGAACAACAACATAACACCGAAACGTAACACACACAGAAACGGACCAAGCATCAGACAAAACACCACGAGAATAACAAATATAACATGAAAACCAAATACATGAATTAGGGATAGACAAGTACCGTGCCACGTCTGATCTCAATATCTCAAAAATAAGAGAAAACACAAACGACTCAACGTTAAAATGCAACACACACAGAAACGAACAATAATATAACAATGGCCATCTTCCTTGCTGTAAATTATTGCTGTTAACAGTTTATCTCTATATATAATAATATTCAAAATAATAACAAAAAGCGGCAAAATTTCCTTAAAATTACCGATTAATGGGCAGCAACTTAACAACCGGGTTTTGAGTTATAAGACTGTCATCAATTGAAAGTATGTGAAAACCAGGTGTTTTGCAGGGCGCAGCTTTATACAACAGCAGTGGTTGGACCCAGAACGGTTGGAGCAAATTAACTTTGGTATCAATGTTCAAGCTTGATGCTGTCTGAATTTGAAAATAAAGGTTTTTGTTACAAAATTAATGAGGTCAAAGATCAAACAAATCTATTGCACAACCGGTTCGGTAAGAACCCATTTTGGCCCCAAAATATAGCAGTTTTACAAAATTGTTAAACTGTATACTTTTAGTTATTTATTGGAAAGTAGAACGCTTCTGCTACATAAATATGGACTGTTTTTGACAATACAATGCACATATATCGGATACTAGTATCATTAAGTCATTCTAAACTACTGAAATCTTCACAATTTTAGCAGTTTAGCTAAATTTTAGACGGTTTCTGTCTTTAATGAAAGTGGCCGCATTCGTGTTCATTCTAATATTGAAATTTAAGTTGTATTTAATTGATGATAATACACAACATATATGAAGGTTAATGATGAACATGGATGCGGCCACTTTCATTTTTGACAAAAACTATCTGAAAAGTGACATTTTTGGGCATATTTGATAGATTTTTCATATCTTAGCTAGAAACGGAGCGTTTTGAATGAGTAAATCAGTTAAAATATTTCACATTAACTTATTGAATCAACTGAAATAGACACTTAAGTGTTTAAAAAGTGTCTAAAATCTGTCGTTCGATGAACTTGAAATTTGAGGCCAAAATCGGCCCTTACTGGACCTACTCCTTTGAAATTTGAAAAATTTTGAAAAAAAAGAAATCTCTTAAAAAAATTGTAAACAAATCCCCCACCCTACCCCCAACTTATTGAAACCCCCTTTACGAAATAACCCTTAAAGTCATTTCCATCCTTTCCTTTGTAGTTAGGAACCTTGTAGTACAATTACAGAGAGGTCTATACACTTAAATCCAAGTTATTGTTTGGAAACTAGAAACATGCTTCTTTTTGGCCATTTTTTGGCCCCTAATTCTTACATATTTTTGGCAATTAATCCAAAACTTAATCCCAGCCCCCCTTTGTTATATGGAACATTGTGGTCCAATTTAAGAGAGAGCCATGCAATTACACACAAGTTATTGTCTTAAAACTAGAAAATGCTGGTATTTGGCCCCCGTTGGTCCTTAATTCCTAACTAAACAATATCAGAGCAATTGAAATACTTATACACAAGTTATAATCCTTAAAATATAAATTGCTTGTTTTTGCCCCTTTTGGGCCCTTAATTCCTAAAAAGTTGGAACCATCATCCCAAAAATCGATCTCAACCTTCTTTTTGTGGTTTTGAACCTTCTGAAAAAAAATCATACAGATCTATACCCTTAAACTAAAGTTTTTGTCCGGAATATAAGTCTACTTTAATCAGTTTTAGTTAAAATATTAAGGGGCAAAAACTATTAAAATTAGTGCATTTTATAGATATTTTGGGAGCATTTTTTACTAACTTCCCATTATTTGCCAAGCTAAAATTTTTCACTTGTCTTAGAACTGATATACACCTTTGAAAAAAATCCAAAAAATTACAAAAAAAAAAAAATATTATCTTGAGAGAACACACCTACTCAGGACATGTACTACATGCAAGCCATCTAATACATATGTTGCACGAACCTCTCTGGCAACCTGCCTAAAGGTACAAAAATCTCAAAATGCATTTTTTTTTAATGATGTTCTTTGCAAAATATAACAAGATAATGTTGTATTTAAGAAATATATCAATTATCCAGACCTTTAAAAAGTACCTAAATATGGTGATTTTTTTGCATTTTTTTTAATAATTAACAAATATGCAAATAAGGCTGTTAAATGGAAAATAGTGTGAAAACTATTTTTTTTTTTTATCTTAACTCCTAAATTCCCAAAGATTTTGGAAATATATATAATGTTGCCGACGAAATATTAGATTTTGCATGGTTTTATGGCACACTGGCTCTTAACTATATTCGAGCAGATGCTGTGTAACGCCTTTGAATGGATATGCACATAGTGTGGTTAATAAATAGCTGCTGAGTGTCATAATTAAAACTTTTAGGAAATTTACTGCTTCAGCACATTTTTGAAATTTAAAAATCGAAATAATTTACGTTGAACGAGAGGGTCCACTGTGAATTTCGCATCAAATTAATGTTACACTATTTTTTTGACTTTTGTCGAACAGTTGCAATTAACTTTTTTATAACAATCAAATAATCAATATCCTCACAAAATAACATAAAAAAGCAATAACTGAAATTGTGTGGTAACATGCAATAATAGCAAGTCAGCAAAAAATGCCGGCATTTTTTTGTCTTGGAGGATTCAAATAACTTACAAGCTTTTAAGAGCAGTCAACTGTTCAAAAGAATTTCCATCTAGCCTGGTAATCTTATTGTACAGTAATTGCCTGAAAATGACATTAAATAAAATATTTAATCAGTAAATTTATTTTATACGAATCATGGACATACTTTTGACGACACGGTTTTATATCACAGGATGGATTTATCAATTACTAAAATCACCTTTTCTGTTCTAACAACTTTATCATATACAATTTGCTGATAACAAGTTTTGCATATATATCTCCCAGTTGATACTATATTCCAGGGCTTGTATTTCCTATCATGATTTCCTTGATATAGGGTTGCTGCTCACAAGAAAGTCATTAAACTAAAAGTTCCAAGTGGTGAAGTTGAAATGACCCCTTCATAAGTTTTACGGACGCAATCACGAGTTGGTTGACTGTTATGGAATATCCATTTCACAGATAAAAACGCATATGTTCCTTATGTCGTAACTGCAATCCCGTCCCCTTTTCTCGAATGTGTCATACCGAATTAGACAAATTACCAGGTTTGTACTAATGTGAGCAACATGACGGATGCCACATGTGGAGCAGGATCTTCTTATCCTTCCAGAACACCTAAGATCACCCCTAGTTTTTGGTTGGGTTCGTGTTGCTCAGTCTTTAGTTTTCTATGTTGTGTTTTGTGCACTATTGTTTGTCTGTTTGTCCTTGTCTTTTTTAGTCATGGCGTAGTCAGTTTATTTTCGACTTATGAGTTTGAATGTTACTCTGGTATCTTTTGCCTCTCATTTGAGGAACAGTCAAGTCTTGAAATAAATTTGCATATAGCTTTGTAATTCTATTTGCTACAAAGACTTTGAAAATATCTTTTTTTTTTGTAATGTACAGCTACAACTCCTTGTTTACATTTTGTTTTTATTAAAATTTATATAGCCGTAAGAGAGTTATCGTGTAGTTTTGTTTTTAGGTAATAAATATTAAACATTATCTTTGTAACCAATTGATTGATCTAAACATGTGACCAAAACAAAACTTCCACGTAGAAAAGTTCAAAAATGCAATGTGCTAGTTGCTTTAAAATAAATTCATTACATTATAATGTAAATCCTCTTTCAGATGTTTCAGTTATTATAATGTGAACTATATGTTGTAAAGTAAAATATTGATAAAGTTATATTACTATTCACAATTCGATAATATTGCGTGTCTAATCTACTCCAGTGAACTACCTCGTAAGAAATAAATATATAGAAAAACCTCTTCATTGAGAAAATTTAGAGTAAATTGAATTATCTGTTCAGGTCACTTCCACTATTCCTTGTATATAATTTTACATATTCTACACCTTAGAAGTTTCACAAACTTAAACCAACACAAAACTTAAACATTTAAAAGCAAAATTGTGGAGCGTACTTTACAAAATTTTAACTTTTTAAATTACATTTCCAAAGTTATTGAACAATTATCAAGAATTTTATAGAATGTGAGATATAATGCAACAATTAACTTGCAACACAAACTGTCCCCATTCAAATTAAAGGATCAATCGTATTGTATCATAAACGTCTGTAAAAACCATTGACATGTTCTTCGTTTACCTTAAAGTACCGTTCTTTATTATCACTAAAAATAAAATAAATAAATAAACCTTACTATCATACATGTACTAGACCTACATTGAACAACTCAAAGATACTGGGTTTTATAAAGTTAATGTAGGCCGTGTTAATGGTACTGAAATATGTTCATATTATACAATTACATAGTCACTGTGTAGGTATGCTGTATGCTTAACTGGTTTATGGTCGTATCTTTAATTGAATGTCAGCTCTAAAACGTCAACATCATTTTTTTTCAGACCGTTTAAGAACAAAACGGAACATTTGCGAACCTGTTTTGTTTTCATTTGAAAATAATCTGCCAGATGGTTATAGAACATCAATCAAAATAATGAAAAAATTCAGAACAACATCTGCAAATTGACCTCGCAAATGAAAAAAAAGAAGATAGTGCGGCATAAACACTTCATGTCTTGCGCAAAGTTATTTATTTTCAAATCTTACCGGGCCGGGTTTTTGAGCTTTTGATTTTACCATTTGATAAGGGACTTTCCGATTTGAATATTCCTTGGAGTTCGGTATTTTTGTTTTTGTTTTTTTTTTTTTACTTTTTAGTAATTTAGACTAGCAGGTGAAGCCATTTTCAACCTGTGACAAACTTAGAATAAATAACCTACTTATCAAAATATTATCAAAACTCGTTCTATCAAATAATTTAGAAAATTATTGCTCATAAAAAATGTTTGTGTTGATTTTCTATAACAGATCATTACTGTTGTGTCTACAAAAACACATTAAGTTACAGTGCATACATTGAAAATATTTGAAAAACACAAAACTACCAAAAGTTATCCAGTCTCACCAATCCGACGTGCTCTTGCGAACCTGACTGGTTTTGATCAAATGAACGCACTCTTTCCGCGAGGTCAGAGCCGTGCTGATTGACCACATGTGTGTTTAATATGTGCCGTTGAATGGATTTATCTTGTGTGGCTAACCATGGTTCAGTGGTCAGTATGGACACTATGTTTTACGATCTTTCTGTGAATTGTATGCAATCAATAAGAAAGTTTGTCAACGGCTATCGACTATGAATGAAGCAATTATAACAATGTTCCTCACAAAATAGAATAAGTCGAAGTAAAACTGACCAAAACATGTACAAAAATTAACGCTTGAGCTATAAAACCACCACCCTGGCCCTGAAGGACAAACGAAAACAATGTTGTACGGGAATTCATCAACAAAACATATCCAACATCTGACACCCGTCATGCAACTTTTCAAAATCACGGATAAGTCAAATCCATCAATAAATCGCAAGATACAAAACGATGGGTATACGTCAAACGTTCACTCCTTAGGATATCAACAGATACAAAATCATAGGTACATATTATTATCTTTATTAACCCTAAAACATCACCAAATACAAAACCATCGGAACTAGTTATTATCTTCATCAAACCAAAGACATCATCAAATACAAAACCATCGGTATATGTTAATTGCATAACCCAAAGACACAGTGTTTGTGTAAGTAGCATATCCTTGAATATACTGCTTTATATCGGTGACTATACGGAATGGTGATCTTAGTCGTTCTTCTTTATAACTCTGTTGGAGCAGTGTTTGTGTAAGTAGCATAGCCTTGACTATATCATTTTATATCGATTACTATACGGAATGTTGATATCAGTTGTTCTTCTTTATAACTCTGTTTGAACAGTGTTTGTTTAAGTAACATGCATTTGACGACACGGTTTAATATCGCAGTCTATACGGAATGTTCTGAGGTTAAGGTATCTAATACAAAGAAGAAAGATTTTCGTCGTTCTTTTAAATGTACATACCGAAGTGGAGAAGGATGGATTTATCAATTTCTAAAATCATCTCTTCTGTTCCATCAATATCATCATACTTAATTTGTTTATAACAAGTTGAAACGATATTCCAGTGATTATATTTCCTATCATGATTTCCTTGATAGAGGGTTGCTGCTCATAAGAGAGTTATTAAATAAAGAGTTTCAAGAGGTGAAGTTGAAATCATCATTTCGTCAGTTTACGGACGCCACCACGAGTTTGTTGACCGTTATGGAATATCCGTTTCACAGATGAAAGCGGATATGGTCCTAATGTCGTAACTGCAATCCCGTCTCTTTTCCCGATTGTGTCCTACCGAATTAAACTTATTACCGGGGTTGTACTAACATGAGCAACATGACGGGTGTCACCCTTCCGGAGCACCTGAGATCACCCCCAGTTTTTGTTTGAATTTGTGTTGCTCAGTCTTTAGTTTTCTATGTGCACTATTTGTCTGTTGGTCTTATCTTTTTTAGCCATGGCGTTGTCAGTTTACTTTCAGCTTATGATTAAATTGAGAATGGAAATGGGGAATGTGTCATAGAGACAACAACCCGACCAAAGGGTGGGAAACAGCCGAAGGCCACAAATAGGTCTGCAACACAGCGATAATGAATGAGTTTGAATGTTCCTCTAGTATCTTAAGCCTCTCTATTGAGGATCAGTCAAGTCTTCAAACAAATTTGTATATAGTGAAATTTTATTTGCTACAAAGACTTTGAAAGTATATGTTTTGTAGTGTACAGCTACATCTCTTTGTTTAAAGGTTCAACATTACATTTTGTGTTGATTGAAATTTATATAGCCGTAAACATGGTAAGAGAGTTATCGCGTTGTTCTGTTTTAAGTAATAAATATTAAACATTATCTTTGTAACCAATTGATTGACTTAAACATGTGAAAAAATCAAAACTTCTTTGTAGAAAAATTCAAAAATGCAATTTTTTAGTTGCAAAGAAATAAACCCATTACAGTATAATGTAATTCCTCTTTCAGTTGTCCAATGTACAATGTTTTAGTTATTATAATGTGAACTACTAATCAAAGATGTATAGTAAAAAATTGATAAAGTTACTCCTCTTTAGTCGCAATTCGAAAATATTGTTAGTCTTATCTGCTCTAGTTTACTACCTTGTCAAAAAAAAATATATAGAAAAACCTCTCCATTTAGAAAATCCAGATTACCTTAAATTATCTGTTCAGGTCACCTACAATATTCCTTGATTATATATTTTTACAAATTCTACACCATAGAAGTATCACAATTTTAAACAACACAACATCTGAACATTCACAAGAAAATGGCAAAATCAAAAGCTCAAACACATCAAACAAATTGATAAGATCTGACATATTCATGACTTGGTACAGGCATTTTCTTATGCAGACAATGATGGATTAAACCTGATTTTATAGCTAGCTAAATCTCTCACTTGTATAACAGTCGCATCAAGTTCCATTATATTGACAACGATGTGTGAACAAAATACACAGACATCAAAGGAAAAAAATTCAGAAATAAGGGTACATTAGTCAACTTTGTGTTATAATCTTAATCGCTATAAAACAAACAAATATGTCAATAAAAGAAAAACAAAAATGTATATAGAAAAAGCACATTAGCAAAAACCAAAGCCAAGAATACAAAAAAGTAACATAGCACAATAACACAATGACGGGATGTATAAGTATCAGCCACGTCAAATGGATATCAACAAAAATATACTAAACAGTAGAAGTAATAATTTACAAAGACAAATAAAAGAACACTATCACACGTAATTAAGATGATAAACAACGTCAGTATTTATAACCTATACTACAAGACTGTCATGTATTATTTGTGAAGTTGATACTGAATATTTATCAATAAGGTCATGATGGTATTTTTAGATGCATGTTAATTGTATAACCAAAGACATCACCAAATACAAAACCATCGATACATGTTAATTGTGTGTTCCAAAGACATCGCCAATTACAAAACAATCAGTACATAATAAGTGTATAACCCTAAGACACCACCAAATACAAAATAATCGTTACATGTTAGTTGTATAACCCTAAGACATCACCAAAAACAAAACCATCGATACATGTACATGTTACTTCTCTTACCCTAAGACATCAGCAAATATAAAACCATCGGTTCATGTTAATTGTATAACCCAAAGACATCACAAAAAACAAACGCATCGGTACGTGATATTTGTATAATCCTAAGACATTACTAAAAACAAAGCCATCGGTTTCTGTTACCGTTCTTACCCTAAGACATCACCAAATACAAAACCATCTAACATGTTAATTGTATAACCCAAAGACATGACCAAATACAAAACCATCGATACATGATACTTCTCTTACCCTAAAACATCACTAAGAACAGAATCATCGGTACGTGCTAATTGTATAACCAAAACTCATCACCATATCCAAAAGAAAGCATCGGTATATGTTCCTACTGTTCCCCTAAGACATCACCAAATACAAAAGTATCAGGACATATTTCTTCTTATACACTAAGACATCGCTTAATACAAAGCCATCGGTATATGTTTATTGTGTAACCGAAAGAAATCACCAAATACAAAACCTTCGGTTCATGTTACTACTCTATCCCTAAGACATCACCAAATACAAAACCATCGGAACATGTTAATTGTGAAACCCAAAGTCATCACCAATTACAAAACCATCGGTACATGATAAGTGTATCAACCTAAGACAACACCAAGTACAAAGCCATCGGGACATGTCACTTTTCTTACCCTAAGACATCACCAAATACAAAACCATCGGTACATGTTATTGTATAACCAAAAGACATCACCAAATTTAAAACCATCGGTAAATGATAATTGTAAAATCCTAACACATAACCAAATACAAAACCATCGGTATATGTTACTTCTCGTACCCTATGAAAGCACCAAATACAAAACCATCGATACATGTTAATTGTATAACCCAAAGACATCACCAAATATAAACCCATCGGTTCATCTCAATTGTATAAACCAAAAAATATCACCAAATACAAAACCATTGGTACATGTTAATTGTATAGCCAAAAGACATCACTCAAATACAACACCATCGGTACATGTTAATTGTATAACCCAAAGACATCATCAAATACAAAGCAATCGGTATGTGTAAATTGTATAATCCAATGACATCATCAAAAACAAAACCTTTGGTATGTTAATTGTCTAACCAAAAGACATCACCAAATACAAAACCATCGGTTTATGTTAATTGCATAACCCAAAGACATCATCAAATACATAACCATGGGTACATGTTAATTGAATAAACCAAAGACATCACCAAAAGCAAAACCATCAGACCATGTTAATTGTATAACCAAACGGCATCTACAAATACAAAACCATCGGTATATGTTAATTGTATAACCCAAAGACATCACCAAATGCAAAACCATCAGACCATGTTAATTGTATAACCAAAAGACATCATCAAATACAAAACCATCGGTACATCTTAATTGTATAACCCAAAGACATCATCAAATACAAACCCATCGGTATGTGTAAATTGCATAACCCAAAGACATCACCAAATACAAAACCATCGGTACATGTTAATTGTATAACCAAAAGGCATCTTCAAATACAAAACCATCGGTACATGTTAATTGTGTAACCTAAAGACATCCTCAAATACAAAACCATCGGTACATGTTAATTGTGTAACCCAAAGACATCACCAAATACAAAACCATCGGTACATGTTACTTCTCTAACCTAAAGACATCACCTAATACAAAACTATCGGTACATGTTAATTGTATAACCCAAAGACATCACCAAATACAAAACCATCGGTACATGTTACATCTCTAACCCAAAGACATCACCAAATACAAGACCATCGGTACATGTTAATTGTATAACCGTCAGACATCATCAAATACAAAACCATCGATACATGAAACTTCTCTAACCCAAACACATCACCAAATACATTACCATCGGTACATGTTAATTGTATAACCCAAAGACATCGCCAAATACAAAACCATCGGTCCATGTTAATTGTATAACCCGAACACATCACCAAATACAAAACCATCGGTACATGTTAATTGTATAATCCAAAGACATCACCAAATACAAAATCATCGGTACATGTTAATTGTATAATCCAAAGACAACACCAAATACAAAACCATCGGTACATGTTAATTGTATAACCCTAACACATCACCAAATACAAAACCATCGGTACATGTTAATTGTATAATCCAAAGACATCACCAAATACAAAATCATCGGTACATGTTAATTGTACAACCCAAAGACATCATCAAATACAAAACCATCGGTACATGTTAATTGTATAACCCAAAGACAGCACCAACTACAAAACCATCGGTACATGTTAATTGTATAATCCAAAGACATCATCAAATACAAAATCATCGGTACATGTTAATTGTATAACCCAAAGACATCATCAAATACAAAACCATCGGCCCATGTTAATTGTATAACCCGAACACATCACCAAATACAAAACCATCGGTACATGTTAATTGTATAATCCAAAGACATCACCAAATACAAAATCATCGGTACATGTTAATTGTATAATCCAAAGACAACACCAAATACAAAACCATCGGTACATGTTAATTATATAACCCTAACACATCACCAAATACAAAACCATCGGTACACGTTAATTATATAACCCTAACACATCACCAAATACAAAACCATCGGTACATGTTAATTGTATAATCCAAAGACATCAC
Source organism: Mytilus galloprovincialis (assembly GCF_965363235.1). Classification (NCBI taxonomy): domain Eukaryota; kingdom Metazoa; phylum Mollusca; class Bivalvia; order Mytilida; family Mytilidae; genus Mytilus; species Mytilus galloprovincialis. The sequence goes on from NC_134847.1 coordinate 2,948,770, forward strand.
CAAATACAAAGTCATCGGTACATGTTAATTGTACAACCCAAAGACATCATCAAATACAAAAACATGTTAATTGTATAACCCAAAGACAGCACCAAATACAAAACCATCGGTTCATGTTAATTCTATAATCCAAAGACATCATCAAATACAAAATCATCGGTACATGTTAATTGTACAACCCAAAGACATCATCAAATACAAAACCATCGGTACATGATAATTGTATAACCCTAACACATCACCAAATACAAAACCATCGGTACATGTTAATTGTATAATCCAAAGACATCACCAAATACAAAATCATCGGTACATGTTAATTGTATAACCCAAAGACATCATCAAATACAATACCATCGGTACATGTTACTTCTCTAACCCAAAGACATCATCAAATACAAAACCATCGGTACATGTTAATTGTATAACCGAAAGACATCATCAAATACAAAACCATCGATACATGATACTTCTCTAACCCAAAGCCATCACCAAATACATAACCATCGGTACATGTTAATTGTATAACCAAAAGACATCACCAAATACAAAACCATCGGTACATGTTAATTGTATAATCCAAAGACATCACCAAATACAAAATCATCGGTACATGTTAATTGTATAATCCAAAGACAACACCAAATACAAAACCATCGGTACATGTTAATTGTATAACCCTAACACATCACCAAATACAAAACCATCGGTACATGTTAATTGTATAATCCAAAGACATCACCAAATACAAAATCATCGGTACATGTTAATTGTACAACCCAAAGACATCATCAAATACAAAACCATCGGTACATGTTAATTGTATAACCCAAAGACAGCACCAAATACAAAACCATCGGTACATGTTAATTGTCTAATCCAAAGACATCATCAAATATAAAATCATCGGTACATGTTAATTGTATAACCCAAAGACATCATCAAATACAAAACCATCGGTACATGATAATTGTATAACCCTAACACATCACCAAATACAATACCATCGGTACATGTTAATTGTATAATCCAAAGACATCACCAAATACAAAATCATCGGTACATGTTAATTGTATAACCCAAAGACATCATCAAATACAAAACCATCGGTACGTGTTAATTGCATAACCCAAGGACATCACCAAATACAAAACAATCGGTACATGTTAATTGTATAATCCAAAGACATCATCAAATACAAAATCATCGGTACATGTTAATTGTATAACCCAAAGACATCACCAAATACAAAACCATCGGTACATGTTAATTGTATAACCAAAAGGCATCTACAAATACAAAACCATCGGTACATTATAATTGTGTAACCTAAAGACATCACCAAATACAAAACCATCGGTACATGTTACTTCTCTAACCCAAAGAAATCACCAAATACAAAACCATCGGTACATGTTAATTGTATAACCCAAAGACATCATCAAATACAAAACCATCGGTACATGTTACTTCTCTAACCCAAAGACATCATCAAATACAAAACCATCGGTACATGTTAATTGTATAACCGAAAGACATCATCAAATACAAAACCATCGATACATGATACTTCTCTAACCCAAAGACATCACCAAATACATAACCATCGGTACATGTTAATTGTATAACCCAAAGACATCATCAAATACAAAACCATCGGTACATGTTAATTGTATTACCCAAAGACATCATCAAATACAAAACCATCGGTACATGATAATTGTATAATCCAAAGACACTACAAAATACAAAACCATCGATGCATGTTAGCTGTGTAACCCAAAGACATCATCAAATACAAAACCAGCAGTACATGTTAATTGTATAACCCAAAGACATCATCAAATACAAAACCATCGGTACATGATAATTGTATAATCCAAAGACACTACAAAATACAAAACCATCGATGCATGTTAGCTGTGTAACCCAAAGACATCACCAAATACAAAACCATCGGTACATGATAATTGTATAACCCAAAGACATCATCAAATACAAAACCATCGGTACCTGTGAATTGTATAACCCTAAGACATCATCAAATACAAAACCATCGGTACATGTTAATTTTATAACCCAAAGACATCATCAAATACAAAGCCATCGGTACATGTTAATTGTATAACCCAAAGACATCATCAAATACAAAATCATCGGTACATGTTAATTGTACAACCCAAAGACATCATCAAATACAAAACCATCGGTACATGATAATTGTATAACCCTAACACATCACCAAATACAAAACCATCGGTACATGTTAATTGTATAATCCAAAGACATCACCAAATACAAAATCATCGGTACATGTTAATTGTATAACCCAAAGACATCATCAAATACAATACCATCGGTACATGTTACTTCTCTAACCCAAAGACATCATCAAATACAAAACCATCGGTACATGTTAATTGTATAACCGAAAGACATCATCAAATACAAAACCATCGATACATGATACTTCTCTAACCCAAAGCCATCACCAAATACATAACCATCGGTACATGTTAATTGTATAACCAAAAGACATCACCAAATACAAAACCATCGGTACATGTTAATTGTATAATCCAAAGACATCACCAAATACAAAATCATCGGTACATGTTAATTGTATAATCCAAAGACAACACCAAATACAAAACCATCGGTACATGTTAATTGTATAACCCTAACACATCACCAAATACAAAACCATCGGTACATGTTAATTGTATAATCCAAAGACATCACCAAATACAAAATCATCGGTACATGTTAATTGTACAACCCAAAGACATCATCAAATACAAAACCATCGGTACATGTTAATTGTATAACCCAAAGACAGCACCAAATACAAAACCATCGGTACATGTTAATTGTCTAATCCAAAGACATCATCAAATATAAAATCATCGGTACATGTTAATTGTATAACCCAAAGACATCATCAAATACAAAACCATCGGTACATGATAATTGTATAACCCTAACACATCACCAAATACAATACCATCGGTACATGTTAATTGTATAATCCAAAGACATCACCAAATACAAAATCATCGGTACATGTTAATTGTATAACCCAAAGACATCATCAAATACAAAACCATCGGTACGTGTTAATTGCATAACCCAAGGACATCACCAAATACAAAACAATCGGTACATGTTAATTGTATAATCCAAAGACATCATCAAATACAAAATCATCGGTACATGTTAATTGTATAACCCAAAGACATCACCAAATACAAAACCATCGGTACATGTTAATTGTATAACCAAAAGGCATCTACAAATACAAAACCATCGGTACATTATAATTGTGTAACCTAAAGACATCACCAAATACAAAACCATCGGTACATGTTACTTCTCTAACCCAAAGAAATCACCAAATACAAAACCATCGGTACATGTTAATTGTATAACCCAAAGACATCATCAAATACAAAACCATCGGTACATGTTACTTCTCTAACCCAAAGACATCATCAAATACAAAACCATCGGTACATGTTAATTGTATAACCGAAAGACATCATCAAATACAAAACCATCGATACATGATACTTCTCTAACCCAAAGACATCACCAAATACATAACCATCGGTACATGTTAATTGTATAACCCAAAGACATCATCAAATACAAAACCATCGGTACATGTTAATTGTATTACCCAAAGACATCATCAAATACAAAACCATCGGTACATGATAATTGTATAATCCAAAGACACTACAAAATACAAAACCATCGATGCATGTTAGCTGTGTAACCCAAAGACATCATCAAATACAAAACCAGCAGTACATGTTAATTGTATAACCCAAAGACATCATCAAATACAAAACCATCGGTACATGATAATTGTATAATCCAAAGACACTACAAAATACAAAACCATCGATGCATGTTAGCTGTGTAACCCAAAGACATCACCAAATACAAAACCATCGGTACATGATAATTGTATAACCCAAAGACATCATCAAATACAAAACCATCGGTACCTGTGAATTGTATAACCCTAAGACATCATCAAATACAAAACCATCGGTACATGTTAATTTTATAACCCAAAGACATCATCAAATACAAAGCCATCGGTACATGTTAATTGTATAACCCAAAGACATCATCAAATACAAAACCATCGGTACATGATAATTGTATAACCCAAAGACACCACAAAATACAAAACCATCGGTGCATGTTAGCTGTGTAACCCAAAGACACCATCAAATACAAAACCATCGGTACATGATAATTGTATAATCCAAAGACACTACAAAATACGAAACCATCGGTACATGTTAATTGTATAACCCAAAGACATCATCAAATACAAAACCATCGGTACATGATAATTGTATAACCCAAAGACATCATCAAATACAAAACCATCGGTACATGTTAACTGTATAACCCAAATAAATCACCAAATACAAAACCATCAGTACATTTTAATTGTATAACCCTAACACATCACCAAATACAAAACCATCGGTACATGTTAATTGAATAATCCAAAGACATCACGAAATACAAAATCATCCGTACATGTTAATTGTATAACCTTAAGACATCATCAAATACAAAACCATCGGTACATGTTAATTGTATAACCCAAAGACATCATCAAATACAAAACCATCGGTACATGTTAATTGTATTACCCAAAGACATCATCAAATACAAAACCATCGGTACATGATAATTGCATAATCCAAAGACACTACAAAATACAAAACCATCGATGCATGTTAGCTGTGTAACCCAAAGACATCATCAAATACAAAACCAGCAGTACATGTTAATTGTATAACCCAAAGACATCATCAAATACAAAACCATCGGTACATGATAATTGTATAATCCAAAGACACTACAAAATACAAAACCATCGATGCATGTTAGCTGTGTAACCCAAAGACATCACCAAATACAAAACCATCGGTACATGATAATTGTATAACCCAAAGACATCATCAAATACAAAACCATCGGTACCTGTGAATTGTATAACCCTAAGACATCATCAAATACAAAACCATCGGTACATGTTAATTTTATAACCCAAAGACATCATCAAATACAAAGCCATCGGTACATGTTAATTGTATAACCCAAAGACATTATCAAATACAAAACCATCGGTACATGATAATTGTATAACCCAAAGACACCACAAAATACAAAACCATCGGTGCATGTTAGCTGTGTAACCCAAAGACATCACCAAATACAAAACCATCGGTACATGATAATTGTATAACCCAAAGATATCATCAAATACAAAACCATCGGTACATGATAATTGTATCACCCAAAGACATCATTAAATACAAAACCATCGGTACATGATAATTGTATAATCCAAAGACACTACAAAATACAAAACCATCGATGCATGTTAGCTGTGTAACCCAAAGACATCACCAAATACAAAACCATTGGTACATGATAATTGTATAACCCAAAGACATCATCAAATACAAAACCAGCGGTACATGTTAATTGTATAACCCAAAGACACCATCAAATACAAAACCATCGGTACATGATAATTGTATAATCCAAAGACACTACAAAATACAAAACCATCGCTACATGTTAATTGTATAACCCAAAGACATCATCAAATACAAAACCATCGGTACATGATAATTGTATAACCCAAAGACATCATCAAATACAAAACCATCGGTACATGTTAACTGTATAACCCAAATACATCACCCAATACAAAACCATCAGTACATTTTAATGGTATAACCCTAACACATCACCAAATACAAAACCATCGGTACATGTTAATTGAATAATCCAAAGACATCACGAAATACAAAATCATCGGTACATGTTAATTGTATAACCCAAAGACATCATAAAATACAAAACCATCAGTACATGTTAATAGTATAACCCAAAGACATCACCAAATACAAAACCATCGGTACATGTTAATTGTATAATCCTAAGACATCATCAAATACAAAATCATCGGTACATGTTAATTGTATAACCTTAAGACATCATCAAATACAAAACCATCGGTACATGTTAATTGTATTACCCAAAGACATCACCAAATACAAAACCATCGGTACATGTTAATTGTGTAACCCAAAGACATCATCAAATACAAAACCATCGGAACATGTTAATTGTATAACCCAAAGACATCACCAAATACAAAACCATCGGTACATGTTAATTGTATAACCCTAAGACATCATCAAATACAAAACCATCGGTACATGTTAATTTTATAACCCAAATACATCACCAAATACAAAACCATCGGTACATGTTAATTGTATAACCCAAAGACATCATCAAATACAAAACCATCGGTACATGATAATTGTATAATCCAAAGACACTACAAAATACAAAACCATCGATGCATGTTAGCTGTGTAACCCAAAGACATCACCAAATACAAAACCATCGGTACATGATAATTGTATAACCCAAAGACATCATCAAATACAAAACCAGCGGTACATGTTAATTGTATAACCCAAAGACATCATCAAATACAAAACCATCGGTACATGATAATTGTATAATCCAAAGACACTACAAAATACAAAACCATCGGTACATATTAATTGTATAACCCAAAGACATCATCAAATACAAAACCATCGGCACATGATAATTGTATAATCCAAAGACATCAGCAAATACAAAACCATAGGTACATGTTAATTGTATAATCCAAAGACATCAGCAAATACAAAACCATCGGTACATGTTAATTGTATAATCCTAAGACATCATCAAATACAAAATCATCGGTACATGTTAATTTTATAACCCAAAGACATCATCAAATACAAAGCCATCGGTACATGTTAATTGTATAACCCAAAGACATCATCAAATACAAAACCATCGGTACATGATAATTGTATAACCCAAAGATACCACAAAATACAAAACCATCGGTGCATGTTAGCTGTGTAACCCAAAGACATCACCAAATACAAAACCATCGGTACATGATAATTGTATAACCCAAAGACATCATCAAATACAAAACCAGCGGTACATGTTAATTGTATAACCCAAAGACATCATCAAATACAAAACCATCGGTACATGATAATTGTATAATCCAAAGACACTACAAAATACAAAACCATCGGTACATGTTAATTGTATAACCCAAAGACATCATCAAATACAAAACCATCGGTACATGATAATTGTATAACCCAAAGACACCACAAAATACAAAACCATCGGTGCATGTTAACTGTGTAACCCAAAGACATCACCAAATACAAAACCATCGGTACATGATAATTGTATAACCCAAAGACATCACCAAATACAAAACCATCGGTACATGATAATTGTATAACCCAAAGTAATCATCAAATACAAAACCAGCGGTACATGTTAATTGTATAACCCAAAGACATCATCAAATACAAAACCATCGGTACATGATAATTGTATGATCCAAACACACTAAAAAATACAAAACCATCGATGCATGTTAGCTGTGTAACCCAAAGACATCACCAAATACAAAACCATCGGTACATGTTAATTGTATAACCCAAAGACATCACCAAATACAAAACCATCGGTACATGTTAATTGTATAACCCTAAGACATCATCAAATACAAAACCATCGGTACATGTTAATTGTATAACCCAAAGACATCACCAAATACAAAACCATCGGTACATGTTTTTGTATAACCCAAAGACATCACCAAATACAAAACCATCGTTACATGATAATTGTGTAACCGAAAGACATCAGCAAATACAAAACCATCGGTACATGTTAATTGTATAACCCAAAAACATCATCAAATACAAAACCATCGGTACAAGATAATTGTATAACACAAAGACACTACAAAATACAAAACCATCGGTGCATGTTAGCTGTGTAACCCAAAGACATCACCAAATACAAAACCATCGGTACATGATAATTGTATAACCCAAAGACATCATCAAATACAAAACCATCGGTATATGATAATTGTATAACCCAAAGATATCATCAAATACAAAACCATCGGTACATGTTAATTGTATAACCCAAAGACATCATCAAATAGAAAGCCATCGGTACATGATAATTGTATAACCCAAAGACACTACAAAATACAAAACCATCGGTGCATGTAAGCTGTGTAACCCAAAGACATCACCAAATTCAAAACCATCGGTACATGATAATTGTATAACCCAAAGACATCATCAAATACAAAACCATCGGTACATAATAATTGTATAACCCAAAGACATCATCAAATACAAAACCATCTGTACATATTAATTGTATAATCCAAAGACATCAGCAAATACAAAACCATCCGTACATGTTAATTGTATAATCCTAAGACATCAGCAAATACAAAACCATCGGTACATGTTAATTGTATAATCCTAAGACATCATCAAATACAAAACCATCGGTACATGTTAATTGTATAATCCAAAGACATCAGCAAATACAAAACCATCGGTACATGTTAATTGTATAATCCTAAGACATCATCAAATACAAAACCATCGGTACATGTTAATTGTATAATCCTAAGACATCATCAAATACAAAACCATCGGTACATCTTAATTGTATAACCCAAAGACATCACCAAAAACAAAACCATCGGTACATGTTAATTGTATTATCCAAAGACATCATCAAATACGAAATCATCGGTACATGTTAATTGTATAACCCAAAGACATCATCAAATACAAAACCATCGGTACATGTTAATTATATTACCCAAAGACATCACCAAATACAAAACCATCGGTACATGTTAATTGTGTAACCCAAAGACATCATCAAATACAAACCCATCGGTACATGTTAATTGTATAAACCAAAGACATCACCAAATACAAAACCATCGGTACATGTTAATTGTATAACCCTAAGACATCATCAAATACAAAACCATCGGTACATGTTAATTTTATAACCCAAAGACATCACCAAATACAAAACCATCGGTACATGTTAATTGTATAACCCAAAGACATTATAGGATTAAACACATTTTATCTAGAGGTTATTGATGTGTAAACCGGGGCGATTAACTCACAAACTGAATAAAAGGACTTTTATGTTAAGTTTGTGAGTAAGAGACCCGGTTTACACATCAATAACCTCTAGAAAAAAATGTGTTTAATCCTTATAATTCTTCAGCCAAACATACGTCATTATTAATTTACATCATTTGTTTGACGTCTACTTTATTTACCATCAAAAGCACAATGTCATGTCGTAACTAAGGAGTACGCCGCCATCTTGACTTTCTTAAACCATAAATGTCCGATAAATGCAACAGAATATAAAATGAAATAGCACCTACCTCAAAAAATTCATTTTAATTAGATATTATCCGAATTTGAAGCGTACACGTAACGAAATAATCTTTCCCTTGAACATTTTCATTCGTGTGACGTCGTCTTTTGCCATGACGTAAATTCCCCAAATCCTTCGTGACATTTCGCGGAATTTTATGAAAATTTTATTTTTATATGATTTTCGAAGCTTTAGGGCATTTCGTTTTTTCTTTTTTTTTTTTTGGGGGGGGGGGGGGGGGGTTATATATGCATAAGAATAGAATAAACTGTTATACAATTGTTTTATAATCTCAATTTGCTGAAAATCCCAATATCCTTGCAAGAATATGTATCGCGCACGAATAGATTACGAAAGTAGTTTTGGAAACATGGTTTATCGAAGTGTAAACCAAGAGAAAAATTCTAATTGACCAATCCAATTCGAGTATTTATAGATATGCAAATGATATAAGAATTATCACAAAATACAAAACCATCGGTACATGTTAATTGTATAACCCTAAAACATCATCAAATACAAAACCATCGGTACATAATAATTGTATAACCCAAAGACATCATCAAATACAAAACCATCTGTCCATATTAATTGTATAACCCAAAGACATCATCAAATACAAAACCATCGGTACATGTTAATTGTATAACCCAAAGACACTACAAAATACCAAACCATCGGTGCATGTTAGCTGTGTAACCCAAAGACATCACCAAATTCAAAACAATCGGTACATGATAATTGTATAACCCAAAGACATCATCAAATACAAAACCATCGGTACATAATAATTGTATAACCCAAAGACATCATCAAATACAAAACCATCTGTTCATATTAATTGTATAACCCAAAGACATCATCAAATACAAAATCATCGGTACATGATAATTGTATAACCCAAAGACATCATCAAATACAAAACCATCGGTACATAATAATTGTATAACCCAAAGACATCATCAAATACAAAACCATCTGTCCATATTAATTGTATAACCCAAAGACATCATCAAATAGAAAACCATCGGTACATGTTAATTGTATAACCCAAAGACACTACAAAATACAAAACCATCGGTGCATGTTAGCTGTGTAACCCAAAGACATCACCAAATTCAAAACCATCGGTACATGATAATTGTATAACCCAAAGACATCATCAAATACAAAACCATCGGTACATAATAATTGTATAACCCAAAGACATCATCAAATACAAAACCATCTGTACATATTAATTGTATAATCCAAAGACATCAGCAAATACAAAACCATCGGTCAAGTTAATTGTATAATCCAAAGACATCAGCAAATACAAAACCATCGGTACATGTTAATTGTGTAATCCTAAAACATCATCAAATACAAAACCATCGGTACATGTTAATTGTATAATCCAAAGACATCAGCAAATACAAAACCAGCGGTACATGTTAATTGTATAACCCAAAGACACCATCAAATACAAAACCATCGGTACATGATAATTGTATAATCCAAAGACACTACAAAATACAAAACCATCGCTACATGTTAATTGTATAACCCAAAGACATCATCAAATACAAAACCAGCGGTACATGTTAATTGTATAACCCAAAGACACCATCAAATACAAAACCATCGGTACATGATAATTGTATAATCCAAAGACACTACAAAATACAAAACCATCGCTACATGTCAATTGTATAACCCAAAGACATCATCAAATACAAAACCATCGGTACATGATAATTGTATAACCCAAAGACATCATCAAATACAAAACCATCGGTACATGTTAACTGTATAACCCAAATACATCACCCAATACAAAACCATCAGTACATTTTAATGGTATAACCCTAACACATCACCAAATACAAAACCATCGGTACATGTTAATTGAATAATCCAAAGACATCACGAAATACAAAATCATCGGTACATGTTAATTGTATAACCCAAAGACATCATAAAATACAAAACCATCAGTACATGTTAATAGTATAACCCAAAGACATCACCAAATACAAAACCATCGGTACATGTTAATTGTATAATCCTAAGACATCATCAAATACAAAATCATCGGTACATGTTAATTGTATAACCTTAAGACATCATCAAATACAAAACCATCGGTACATGTTAATTGTATTACCCAAAGACATCACCAAATACAAAACCATCGGTACATGTTAATTGTGTAACCCAAAGACATCATCAAATATAAAACCATCGGAACATGTTAATTGTAGAACCCAAAGACATCACCAAATACAAAACCATCGGTACATGTTAATTGTATAACCCTAAGACATCATCAAATACAAAACCATCGGTACATGTTAATGTTATAACCCAAATACATCACCAAATACAAAACCATCGGTACATGTTAATTGTATAACCCAAAGACATCATCAAATACAAAACCATCGGTACATGATAATTGTATAATCCAAAGACACTACAAAATACAAAACCATCGATGCATGTTAGCTGTGTAACCCAAAGACATCACCAAAAACAAAACCATCGGTACATGATAATTGTATAACCCAAAGACATCATCAAATACAAAACCAGCGGTACATGTTAATTGTATAACCCAAAGACATCATCAAATACAAAACCATCGGTACATGATAATTGTATTACCCAAAGACATCATCAAATACAAAACCATCGGTACATGTTAATTGTATAACCCTAAGACATCATCAAATACAAAACCATCGGTACATGTTAATTGTATAACCCAAAGACACCACAAAATACAAAACCATCGGTGCATTTTAGCTGTGTAACCCAAAGACATCACCAAATACAAAACCATCGGTACATGATAATTGTATAACCCAAAGACATCACCAAATACAAAACCATCGGTACATGATAATTGTATAACCCAAAGTAATCATCAAATACAAAACCAGCGGTACATGTTAATTGTATAACCCAAAGACATCATCAAATACAAAACCATCGGTACATGATAATTGTATGATCCAAACACACTAAAAAATACAAAACCATCGATGCATGTTAGCTGTGTAACCCAAAGACATCACCAAATACAAAACCATCGCTACATGTTAATTGTATAACCCAAAGACATCATCAAATACAAAACCAGCGGTACATGTTAATTGTATAACCCAAAGACACCATCAAATACAAAACCATCGGTACATGATAATTGTATAATCCAAAGACACTACAAAATACAAAACCATCGCTACATGTCAATTGTATAACCCAAAGACATCATCAAATACAAAACCATCGGTACATGATAATTGTATAACCCAAAGACATCATCAAATACAAAACCATCGGTACATGTTAACTGTATAACCCAAATACATCACCCAATACAAAACCATCAGTACATTTTAATGGTATAACCCTAACACATCACCAAATACAAAACCATCGGTACATGTTAATTGAATAATCCAAAGACATCACGAAATACAAAATCATCGGTACATGTTAATTGTATAACCCAAAGACATCATAAAATACAAAACCATCAGTACATGTTAATAGTATAACCCAAAGACATCACCAAATACAAAACCATCGGTACATGTTAATTGTATAATCCTAAGACATCATCAAATACAAAATCATCGGTACATGTTAATTGTATAACCTTAAGACATCATCAAATACAAAACCATCGGTACATGTTAATTGTATTACCCAAAGACATCACCAAATACAAAACCATCGGTACATGTTAATTGTGTAACCCAAAGACATCATCAAATATAAAACCATCGGAACATGTTAATTGTAGAACCCAAAGACATCACCAAATACAAAACCATCGGTACATGTTAATTGTATAACCCTAAGACATCATCAAATACAAAACCATCGGTACATGTTAATGTTATAACCCAAATACATCACCAAATACAAAACCATCGGTACATGTTAATTGTATAACCCAAAGACATCATCAAATACAAAACCATCGGTACATGATAATTGTATAATCCAAAGACACTACAAAATACAAAACCATCGATGCATGTTAGCTGTGTAACCCAAAGACATCACCAAAAACAAAACCATCGGTACATGATAATTGTATAACCCAAAGACATCATCAAATACAAAACCAGCGGTACATGTTAATTGTATAACCCAAAGACATCATCAAATACAAAACCATCGGTACATGATAATTGTATTACCCAAAGACATCATCAAATACAAAACCATCGGTACATGTTAATTGTATAACCCTAAGACATCATCAAATACAAAACCATCGGTACATGTTAATTGTATAACCCAAAGACACCACAAAATACAAAACCATCGGTGCATTTTAGCTGTGTAACCCAAAGACATCACCAAATACAAAACCATCGGTACATGATAATTGTATAACCCAAAGACATCACCAAATACAAAACCATCGGTACATGATAATTGTATAACCCAAAGTAATCATCAAATACAAAACCAGCGGTACATGTTAATTGTATAACCCAAAGACATCATCAAATACAAAACCATCGGTACATGATAATTGTATGATCCAAACACACTAAAAAATACAAAACCATCGATGCATGTTAGCTGTGTAACCCAAAGACATCACCAAATACAAAACCATCGGTACATGTTAATTGTATAACCCAAAGACATCACCAAATACAAAACCATCGGTACATGTTAATTGTATAACCCTAAGACATCATCAAATACAAAACCATCGGTACATGTTAATTGTATAACCCAAAGACATCACCAAATACAAAACCATCGGTACATGTTAATTGTATAACCCAAAGACATCACCAAATACAAAACCATCGTTACATGATAATTGTGTAACCGAAAGACATCAGCAAATACAAAACCATCGGTACATGTTAATTGTATAACCCAAAAACATCATCAAATACAAAACCATCGGTACAAGATAATTGTATAACACAAAGACACTACAAAATACAAAACCATCGGTGCATGTTAGCTGTGTAACCCAAAGACATCACCAAATACAAAACCATCGGTACATGATAATTGTATAACCCAAAGACATCATCAAATACAAAACCATCGGTATATGATAATTGTATAACCCAAAGATATCATCAAATACAAAACCATCGGTACATGTTAATTGTATAACCCAAAGACATCAACAAATAGAAAGCCATCGGTACATGATAATTGTATAACCCAAAGACACTACAAAATACAAAACCATCGGTGCATGTAAGCTGTGTAACCCAAAGACATCACCAAATTCAAAACCATCGGTACATGTTAATTGTATAACCCAAAGACATCATCAAATACAAAACCATCGGTACATGATAATTGTATAATCCTAAAACATCATCAAATACAAAACCATCGGTACATGTTAATTGTATAATCCAAAGACATCAGCAAATACAAAACCATCGGTACATGTTAATTGTATAATCCTAAGACATCATCAAATACAAAACCATCGGTACATGTTAATTGTATAATACTAAGACATCATCAAATACAAAACCATCGTTACATGTTACTTCTTATACCCTAATTCATCATCATATACTAAACCATCGGTAAATATAATTCATTTATAATAGGACTTAACTGATGTTACAAATTTAAATGAAATCAAGATATTATGACAAATAGGACTTTTACTGGTTGGAACAGCACAAACATTGTAAAACAAAATAACTACAATGTGCATATCTCACAAGTAAGACAAAGCTCTTAATCAAACTGATCTCTGGAAATTTGTGTTGAATCTTTGAATATGTTTAAGCATCGGTTAAAACATTTCCTCCGTTGAGTAAATACGCAAGAGTTGTCAGTAAATAATTGTACGTGGGAGTATTCATTCGAACTGACGATATTTTTATAAAAGACTGGAAAACAAAGAGATACCGTGTTGTGAAAATACATAATTTTATAGAATACAGAGAATCAACCATGTCATAATTGCAAAGCACCCTGTGTATCTTCATTAATCTAAATTTGAACTTGAATAAATGTACAACGTTTAAGAGTTAATAGCGAAATTCAATCAATATTAAATCAAATGATTTCGATATTTAAATACGATCCCTGTATTTTAGGCAGAATCTCTTTATGTGTCGGTATAGACGACTTTCTGAAAATGTCGAATGACACAACTCAACGAGATAAAAAAAAGGACATCGAGGGGGAACATAACGGTTTAAGATGTGTGCTTTAAACCATTTCTCTGACGTCAGTCTATTGGTCTTACTGTAGATTATTTTTACTGAATCTGTAAACTTAAGATAACTTATTTATAACTTTAAACTTTTAACATTTAACGACCCTTTATCCTCTCAAAAAGGAGTTGCATATGAAGGGTTCGAAAATCACGCGTATTTTCATCGTTAATCAGTAGAAATTTCAGTCTATACATGATACCACTATACCATGAGTGCTGACATAAATCAATATTTAAATCATACTCTGAAAGCGCTTTATTGTCAATACATGTCAATAAACTGGATGTCTGTTTCATTGATAATTCGCTTTTGTAATCTATGAAATATATATATAATTCCTTGATAAACAGTCAGGGGCATTACTTAAACAAGTAACATTTAAAATTACCTATTCAAGTAATGTTGAAAACGAGGCTATTTTAAATATTACTTATATAAGTAACTTTTCTGAATATTATTTTTATAGGTGTCCAATAATACAAATTTTACTAGGTTTAACAATTTTTCACAGTCATCTGGTTATTTTTCCCCTGACATATTAAATCTAATCCTTCTGAAACACTCATTAACTTTCTGACGCACTTATCTTTCATACCGACGCTTCTTGGTCAAAGATTGGTATCTTGGGACAATTAAATTCTCATGTTCCTCCAAAATCTTGAAAGTAGACTGATATAAATAGATAGATACTTGTGAATTGATTAAGACTTGAAGTAATTTATAATTTGTATTCCAAACCAAGTACACATGTTCCTTAAATAAGTTTTAATACTAATTTTATAAAAAATGTATCAAATAACTTATTCGAGTAATATTTTTGTCATAATTTTTAAAGTAACCCTTCATCTCTATAATTCTCTCAAATATAATAAATTCTTAACTTTATGATATGAAATTATGTAAAAACTCATCAAAACTACATTTAGTCTATGTTTTATTGAAATTTAAAATAACTCTATTAAGTAATTATTTTATTTTCAAAAACAAAAATTACTTATATAAGTTACTTTAAAAAATTACTTGTGATTGTGTTACTGATGGCAATATGAGATCTCTACATAGGACAAGCACAATGTATGTGTCGCAGGCATACCAAATGTGTATTATATATCAAGCATCTCCTTTTAATTTCGATGGTTAAACTAACAAGAAGTATGTACAAGAACTTCAATTAGGTCAGAAGCTTTTTAAATCTTACCAATCGGTGTCGATGTTGATATTGTTTGAGTCGAATGCTTTTCTGTTCATTGCCTCTTGATCTTTGATTGATAATTTATTCATTATGTTATCATACACCATTTTTATTTTTATTTTGATGTAGATTGAAAAAAAGTAGTTCAATCAACAAATCGTTTGAAAATTACAGTATCATATACATGCATATGAAAAAAAGTAAAATGATAATAACATTCTAATGCTGCTTTCACACATAATTCAAATTTGATTTGCATTAACGAAATTTTAATACTACGAATTTATCACTTGTCAAATCGTTTTTAAAAACTTCTTCGTTAAGGACCAACCATTTGATTTTTATGGATGGTGCTATGATCGATACGACAGAACGTCTCCATTAACGACCAAGTGTTACCCCTTTGTAAATTATTGTCGGAAATTTCGGACTTGTCGGGATATACACATATGACGTTAATATGAATATAAAGTCAAGACCACAATGACGTCATTATGGTATTGATGGACACGAATTATTTGTGTTACTTTTTTTAATTTTAAAGAAACTGGTCCGTCCAAGCACTTGTACGGGTAATTCGAATTACAATTTAGAAAGTGTCCACACCACAGTTTAGTTCGAATTGTAGCGAATTAACTAATTCATATTAACGGAAACGCATTTATAATATAAAAGATAATGCCGATTAGCCAATATGAATGCGATTGATATTAAAAAAACAGAAGACTGTGTGAATGCGATTAGCGAATTGGATTTGCATTCGATTCGTATTTAATTCGAATTAAATGTACGTGTGAACAAGGCATTATAGTTACATATATTGCTTTTCGATGTAAAAAAAAAAGTCTTATAATTATGACAAAACGAGTATTTATTCTTTAAAACTTTAATTTTACACACTTATCGCATTATAGTTGATGAAATTCAATACACATACATTTATCATTTTTGACATTTTTTACAACAGCTAACTATATGTCAATTACAAGTGTTAGCACACAATAAGAATATCAGCCATCAATTTTCAATTCAGTTACCTAAGTTGTTCCTGTGGAATCCTTCAAAACATTTATGAATATAGTTTGCGTAACAGTTTCGTTGTGTTTTGGCAAAAGAATATAGGTTTACATTGGTTTGCCTTCTTCTTATTAACCAAACACTTTGCCAAATTGCTCGCACATTTACAGCTATAATTAATAAAAACATGTTTATCATTTATTTATTTTTTGGTAATGCATCGATATTTATTTATTATTGTTTAATACCAACATGGAATCGAGTCGATTGCCGTAAAAACCCAAGACAAATTAAAAAGAGTCACATAAAAATTATCTAAGGCACAATGGCCTGGTTGTTCTGAAAATGTTAATTACCAACCGAATATGTATATCACCTGACTGTTAGGGATATTATTCCTCTTTAGGGATATTGGTCTCAATTTCAATAGGAATATAGTCAATCCTCCTGTTATATATCTTGTCAGTAACCTCTCGATAGACAAAATTCAAATCACTTAAACTATCTTATCACTTCAATCATATCAACTTGAAGTTCTTATTTTTCATTTCCTTAAAATAGTTATCAACATACTTTATATGTACAAAACTTAATAAACATTTTTTTTAAACTGTTTATAAAATGATAAGTTAAATCATTACAGAATTACCGTACCGTACATTCAATGTATCAGCAAACCATCACCACATGATGGCAAATATTTTTTGTTTGTTTGCCGAATCAATTAACTTGCAAGTATCTTGAGTCAAGCCTTGTTATTTAGCAATACAAACAGTATGGAATAGAAATGAGGCTACTGGAAGTGAGGCAGAGATGATTGAAAACTTGTTAATTTATATGATTAATAGTAATTATACATTAATAGCGTAATTGATTAACACGAAATGAACACACTATCAAGGCCTGCTCTAAAACTTAGAAAAATCCAATTTCTTTGACAAATTTAGCCATGATATTTTAGAGGATTAAAATATGACTAAACAATAATCTAAGCTCTGAATCGACTCTAGTAAAAGAAAGTGAGTATTTTAACAAACCTATTAATGATATATCATTGAATTCTTACAATATTTTAAACGATAGGACAAAACAACATGTACATGATAACTTCTTTTGTTAATTTCGACTAGAAGATTTATAAAACGAATATAAAAGAACTTTAAGTGGGTCAGAAGCCATTCAAATCTTACGTTAAGGTGTCGTTCAGGAAATTTTTGAGTCGAGAGATTTTAAATTGTCTTTTGGTCTTTGATTGATAATTTATTCATCAAGTAATAAAGCAACTCTTTATTTGATTTGGTGTAAGTATTCAAATTCTACAGACTATTTTTAAAACAATTAAATGCATATAAACAAGTACAAATACGTTAAAATCATAATAAGTATAATGCTGTTTCGAAAAAGATCGAAGTAACTGCATGAACACTCATTTGAATAGTTTTGACGCTACTAAAAAAAAGTCTTATAATTTTGAAAAACGGATTTTCTTTATTTTTGTAGCTTCATTTTTTCGTTAAAACTTTTTTTTTACTGAAATTTTGTTTGCGCGTGAACAGTTTTTTTCACGACAAGAATGTCACGTACAAAGCGTCAAAATACAGTCGTTCTTTTTCTTTTCTTTTTTGTTAACGTTAATACTGCAAATATTGACATCAAATGTCTAAAATGTTACTAATAATTGCAAAGTGAGGGAATATACATCCTTCAGTTATACTGCAACGGGTATTCTAGATAATATCAACAGATTTGACTCACAACAATACTTGATTGAAAAGTCTTTCTGACGTTTGTTGTGAACATCGACATAAAGATTGTTCATGAGCACTAAAATACGTATCGTATGTTGTTTTTAGTTTAAGAAACACTTTTGAAAATAAATACTTACAATCTAGTTGTTGAATAGGGTATATTAAATGGAACTGTACGGAGGAAGCTGTTGACGCACCGAATAGTCGTGTCCTTGCAACTACATCCGAGAGGGCATCCATTGACGTTGACAGTGCATGCCATTATGAAAAGTATACTGTAGATTTTCTCCATGATACGCCTGAAAAATATCCATAACTGTGTAAAGTACTTCTTATGTATGAAATATAATAAGTGAATATTGTCAAACATACTAAATATGATCTTTGCATTCAAGATTTGTAAAATGATCAACGGAAACTGAAAAAAATAACTATTTTGCTTTATTATAAAAAAACAGTCACTTAGGGAATAATTCAATCATATCCATCATATATTCATTTCATTATTATGTTGTCCATAAAATCATATTTTCTGTCTTTATAAAAGAAAACGTTCTAAATAACATCGAATTAATTCGTATTTTCGAATCTTATCAACAAAAAGAAAATAGTTTTCATTTTGAAGAAAACCTTTCAATTTTGCTTGTCGTTGCTAATTGTTACTCACTTGATAAGCAGTAAGTTTATACATAAGTTTGTTTGTTGCACAAGTTTGAATTATTGCGCAAAAATGGCGGTCAGCATAAACCTGTTTGCATGCAGGCATAATGACTTAAGAATATGATGCCTTGTATACCAATGGCGGATCCAGGGGGAGGGTTCCGGGGTTTGGAACCCCCCCTTTTTTGGACGATCAATGCATTTGAATACTTTGTATACTCTACACTAAGTTTCTTCTATTATATCATTAGTATGAAGACATAAGGACGTGTAAAATGCAGATTTACTTAACAAAAGAGTATATCAAAAAACTGAACTCTAAGTTAAATTAAAAAAAGGAAAACACTGACAGAATCAAACGTTATCAAACATAAGAACAGTGAACAAAACAACAGTCGTATTCCTGACTTGCATTTTTCAAAGAGAGTGGTGGGTTAAACTTTTTTTCGGGGGGGGGAGGGGGTGGAGTTCCTATACAAAATTTATAAAGTTTTCTTTCCCTTAATTTGTTCATATAACATACATCAACAATCATTTCCATTTCAATTGATAATCTAACAACAGATTGGAAGATTTATAACTGCGACACAGTAATCAAACCATGGTTCGTCGTTGGGTCAGGTGATGATGATCAACTTAATTATCAAAAAAAAATTCAGAAAAATTAAAATTAAGATCCAGAAAAAACAATTACTTTATGATTAAAATGATTCATTTGAAGGTGGTTTGGGTTTTTTATTTAGACTTCTGTTTTTTCATGAAGTATCAGAGTAGTTATACATCCTTGGCTTTCATATTTTTGAGTGTGAGCAATCTTGGAAAAGGTCAGTCCAGACACTTTTCGGTCGCACAATATTCATAAAATGTTATTTTCATTCTAAAGATAAGTTATTTTGTAGATGTAGTGTACCAAGTCAGGAATATGACAGTCGTTTTCCATTCATTTGATGTGTTTGGGCTTTTGATTTTGTCAATTGTTAAGGAACTTTCCTTTTTTGATTTTCCCTTGGATTTCGGTATTGTTGCTATTTTAATGTTTCCTCAATTTGTTTAGGCATTTACTGAAACATGTACATGTATGATGCTATTGAGGTATATTTATTTACTACCTTTAGTTAACTATCGGAGTTTTTTTCTGAATCTAAATGTAAACTTCGCAAAAGCAGTTAAGAAATCATTGTGATGTTTCGTTTGAATATGAGGGCATCTATTGATGTTTGGTTTCACTATATTGGTAATACTTTGAGAAGATTAAACGTGTTTGACTTTATCAAGTATGTAGAAGATGATGATGGATGGCCATTTAATGTCCATCGGAAAATTGAATGCATATTAAGGCCGAGAACATGTAAACGAGCTTTGAATAATACCCTTACTGTTTACTAGATATACATGAGCCGGAGCTTCAATGTGTCACATGAAGTTCACAAGGTAATAGTCTGCAGGGAGACATGTCACCTTACCCGCTCATATTATTCTGACTTCGAGCCGACAACCAGTCTTTGGTCTCCTCCTAAATACTGCGTGCTAAACGGATAACTAATTTTGAAGTTTTTGTTGTGTGAACCGTCCGGAGTTCCAACCCATGACTCCTGCAGTCGAGGCAAACACGCTACCACGAGACCATCTATACGGTCATATAAATTATGAACTATATTAATCAAAGTTTGAAGTGAAATACATATTGCTTAAAGAATGTCCCTCTATTAGGAATTTTGATACAGTAAAACAAATGAAATATAAATGAATAGATGTTTATAGGTCGTCGCTTTTCGTTTGTCGTATGTCATCAATATAATGTTTATATATTTTATAAAGTAATTTCCCCTAGTCAATTTGCCTCTAGTTTATTAAAACCAGAGATTTTACTTTTTGTTTGTCTTCTTAGAATTTATTAATGGATAAATCAGAAGGAAATTCCTTGTCATGTATGTACAAATAAAAAGACAAAAACATGCTTGCGTTCAGCTCACAATACTATAGAAACATTTCTTCCTACCTACAAAATCCGAACACTATATTTTGCTTTTTTTTAAATAAAATAAAATAAAACTTCCTTCAAATGTATTGCACGTGAGTTAATACACCCCAACGATATTGAATCGACCAGTAAGCAGCAATCAGGCATAGTATGTGACTTAAAGGAGTTTTTGGGCACACGTCAATGAAACAGAAACCCAATGAAAATATTGGCTATGTATAACAAAGACATTATTGTGTGATTCCTTGTAACATTTTCTATTAGTATGTGACTTAAAGGAGTTTCTAGGCACACGTCAATGAAACAGTGACCCAATGACAATATTGGCCATAACAAAGACATGTGTGATTCCTTGTAACCTTTTCTATGAATTATTTAGAGTTCAGGCAGATTTTATTGATATGCTCTGTTAATTCAGTATGTGTGTCTATATATCAACGTTGTGAATAAAATAAAGAGAAACATAAGTAGATCTCCTTTTAACATATAGATATCAAAATGACATGAAATAATTTCCCATTCTTTGAGTTTAGAAGAATAATTATTTTTTTATGGTTTCCCCTTTACTGACATTCACCTTATTTATAAATTAAAATTTCATTCAAAGAGCTACCTAATTCTTACTTGATTCAAGCAATCAATTTTAAATGAGAAACAACTATTTGAAATTTGTTTTACATTAGTTTTGTTAACAACTCGAATTGCATAATGAAAATATCCATGCAGGTATCAGATACAAAGTGCAAATCACGGAAATAGAAAAAAGTCAAAACACAAAAATACTGAACTCCGAGGAAAATTCAAAAAGGAAAATCAAAAATCAAAAGGCAAAATCAAAAGTCCAAACAAATCAAACGAATGGATAACAACTGTCATATTCCTGACTTGGTACAGGCATTTTCCTACCTATAGTTTTATCAGTTATTTTCATCTTTTGTTTTTCATTTCTTTTATTTTATGCATCTGATCGCATTTTATTCAGCTTGATATATCAGTTGGAAACTGTGTTTTTCTATTAGTATGTGACTTAAAGGAGTTTCTGGGCACACGTCAATGAAACAGAGACCCAATGACAATATTGGCCATAACATATGTTAAAAGGAGATCTACTTATGTTTCTCTTTATTTTATTCACAACGTTGATATATAGACACACATACTGAATTAACAGAGCATATCAATAAAATCTGCCTGAACTCTAAATAATTCATAGAAAAGGTTACAAGGAATCACACATGTCTTTGTTATGGCCAATATTGTCATTGGGTCTCTGTTTCATTGACGTGTGCCCAGAAACTCCTTTAAGTCACATACTAATAGAAAAACACAGTTTCCAACTGATATATCAAGCTGAATAAAATGCGATCAGATGCATAAAAGAAATGAAATGAAAAATAAAAGATGAAAATAACTGATAAAACTATTGTTTAAGTACACAGGGAAGACATTCAAGATGATTTTACATCAACTGGTCGCTATCTTCATTGTTAATCAAATGTTGAACTTATGGGGGAAATTTTCCTGTCTTACACTTATACATATTATATTTGTTAGTTTCTTTATCAAAAGAATATCAGATATTTTTTACCAGTGTAAATAAATTTACACCTCAATGAATTCATGTCTGACACTAATATACTGGTGATGAGAATTTTTCAGTTCAGTCAATTCATGCAAGATACATAAACCAGTAATTAAAATTTTTCAGTTCAGTCAATAATATTAAATGAAAGTATTCAAATGCATCACACCAGTCTTAACACAAAGAAACAAATAACGTGTACACCTGTTTAAGTATGGCAGAATGCAAGTTTACTCCTCATGCCAAAACAGCTTTCAGGAGCTGAAAGTAAACTCATCATAGATATCAGGATCAAATTTTGAATTTACGCCAGACGCGCGTTAATGACAACCAGAACTAACGTGTTTGAATGGATAACACACTTGGTATAACTCTTACACGAGACCATCGATAAGGTCATATTAATTATGACGTATATATAACAAAGTATCAAGTTAAATACATATTCCTTTAAAAAAAATAGCTCGTTTAGGAATTTTGATACAGGAAAAAAATATGAAATATGTTTGAATTGATGTTTAAAGGTCGTAGCTGTTCATTTGTCTAATACATGTATGACATCAATTTAATGTGTATATGCTTTTTTTTTAAGTAATTCAATCTTATGTTTAGTCAATTGCCTCTAATTTATTAAAACCAGAGATCTACCTCTTTATTTGTCTTCTCAGAATAAATTAATTGATTTTAAAAAAGAAGGAGATTCTAGTAACGTATGTACAAATAAAAGACAAAACATGTTTTCGTTCAGCTCACAATAAGTTAGTGTTATTCTTCCTAGCTTCAAAGTTCAAACACTGTATTTTGCTTTTATTAAATAGAATAAAATAGAACTTCCTTCAAATGTATGATAAGTGAAAAGTAAAATCACAAAAATATGAACTTCGAGAAAAATTCAAAATTGAACGTTCCTAATCAAATAAAAGTATACACCTCAAATATATTGATCCAGAAGTAAGTAACAATCAAATACAGTTTTTGTTTCACGTTCATGAAGCATCGACCAAATGACAACATTGACCAAATGACAACATTGACCATAACAAAGACATGTATGATTCCTTTAATCATGCAATTCGAGACGTTTAACAAAACTATTGTAGAACAAATTTCAAACATTTGTTTTTCATTTAAATTGTCAAACAAGTGTTAAAGTCGTTTAGCTAGCGTTTAACACTTCCGTAGTAGTTGTATCAAACGATCCACCATATTTCGTAGCAATAATAAGACCAATGGAATTGAACATATCTTATGATTATCCCGACTATGCGAGTTCCTTATAGCCAATCAATGGCGTTAAACAATTCAGTAGTAGTAGTATCGAATGATTTTTGGCTGTGAGAGAATAATTTTATCCTTTCAAAAACATTAGTTATGACTGTCATCTCAGTTTTAGTTAGTTTAGGTATATAACAAAAATTGACTGATGACAAACATTCTCTTCACCAGTACAAGAATCCGACATGAATTTTTTAAACTAAAAATTTTATCTACACTGGTATATGAGTCAGACATGAATTTATTTAAGTGCACATTTGTCTACACTAGTATAAGTATCTGTTAGTAATTGAATAAAGAAACACTCGACTAAAGTGTGTATTAGTGGGAAGACAGGAATTCGCGTTTGATTAAGAATAAAGTGTAACACTTGATGTAAAAAAAATCTAGATTTTATTCCCTATGTACTTGAACAATAGTTTGATTAGTTTTTTCATCTGTTGGTTTTAATTTATTATATTTTTAGAATTCTGATTTGTTTCTCATCATGAACTATTCGTTAATCAAGTGACAACTAGAGTGATCTTTTAATTCAATATTAATTTATATATAAGGTGAATATCAGTAAAGAGGAAACAATAAAAATATATGTCATTTTGAAATTTATATTGTAAGAGGAGATCTAGTATTGTTCCTCTTAACTTTATTCACATCGTTGATAAATAAACTCAACCGAAATAAGAGGTCGACATACATACTGCATAACACAAACATGAACATAAAATCTGCCTGTAGACAGGATAAAAATAACCATGCAGGCAACAGAAACAAAGTGCATCCCAATTGGTGTACACGGAAATAGAAACAACAGTCCCAAAAACTTATATACGAAGCTGAATAAAATACGATCAGATGTTTGAAATATAATAAATGAAAAATAATATGTGAAAATAAATAAACACTATTGTTCAAGTACATAGGGAAGAACATTACGAAAATTTTAATTTACATCAGCTGTGACGCTATCTCCATTGTTAGTCAAAAGTTGAATTAGGAAAAATGTTCCTGTCTTCCCACTCATACACACTTGTGCATTTCTTTATTCAATGAATGTCAGATATTTATACATGTGAAGATAACCTAAATAGATTCATGTCTGACTCTTATGCTGGTGATGAGAATTTTTAAACCCAGTCAATTCGTGTTAGATAAATTTATCAATGATTTGAATTTTTGAATTCTGTCAATTAATATTAGATACTTTGGGAAGTTATGAAATGCATTTCAACAGTATAAAAACAAAAAACAAGGAAACAATTTACATGTACAAACGTATAATCATGGCATTAACTGTAGAAAAAAAGTTTACTACTCATGCGTAAACGGTTGTCAGGAGCTGCAATGATAGTCGGAACTAACGTTTATGATAAATAAAGGCAACATAAATATACCGGTGTTCAAAAGTCATAAATCGATTGATACAAAAACAAATCTGGGTTACAAACTACAACCGAGAGAAACACATCAATTATAAGAGGAAAACAACAAAACAACAAAACTCTGAAGTGAACAAAAAACAAACGACAATGCAACACGCACAGAAACGAACTACAAGATAACAGCTGTCATCAAATATTGTTCTCCCACAGTAAAAAAAACATTCGATACTTCTACTACTGAAGTGTTTAACGACCTTGCTTTGCTATAAGGAACTCCATAGTGGGGATAATCAAAAGATATGAACAATTTCATTGGTCTTATATTTGCTTTAAAGTAAGATGAATTCTTTGATATTTCAACATGCTTACTTAAAAATTGGAATTCATTGTAAAAACGCAACATTACAAGAACCTGTCACAAAAAAAACATTGTATATTTTTTAAATGTTTTAATACGACATCTATTTTAGAATAGCTTAACAAAAGTTGCAAATATATTTGGAAGTCATAATTTTCTTTCAGTTTCTAGTCGATTATAACATTTACAAATCAAAACAATGCACGGTAAAGTTTAACATTTTTAAAGACACATTTCCCATTGCGTAATTACAACCACTGTGTGGTTAAACAAATATAAACGATGCGCATCTATGACAGAAAATTTCACCGACAATTCAAAGTATAAGCAGAACAATTGTTTTAAATGGCTAATCAGGAGGCAATTTCAGTTTTCTATGACAGAAAGTTTCAACGCAATTCAAAGACAAGAAGAACAACGCCATTCAGGAGTTAAAT
Source organism: Mytilus galloprovincialis (assembly GCF_965363235.1). Lineage (NCBI taxonomy): Eukaryota > Metazoa > Mollusca > Bivalvia > Mytilida > Mytilidae > Mytilus > Mytilus galloprovincialis. The sequence continues at coordinate 2,975,986 of NC_134847.1, forward strand.
TCAATTTTTTGATAAAAAAAAAATGTGTAATTGACCGAAATGTAAAAAGAGTCTTTCGAATTTATGTCATATAGATTTCAAATTTCAAAATAGACTTGATCCGAATCAACCATGAAAACAATACTGTCTCAATAATATTAAGCATAAAACAAAGTGAAATTTCAAGGAATTTCCTCAAACGTCTTTGAAAAAGATTGTTAATATTTTTAACAGCTGTACATACAAATCTTTTTACACAAAATGTAAGAAGATCATTTTTGATTTTCTTTATATATTTGTAATATTTAAAGCGTTTTATAATCATATATTACCAATCAAATAAAAGAAGATATTTACTTACAATTTGATCTATAAAGATATAAACTGACACTTTTAGTTAATTGATCAGATTATTTGCCAACACTGACTTTCTATGGTGTAAATGATTTTGACACTTCTCAATTATATTTCCGTTATGTACTTTTGCTTCTATTTTTATCTCTAGTTGTTTTAGTATGATCCACTTTATAACTTTTCCGAGAAAGTTTTGACTAATTCAGTGTTGGATGTATCAATCAACAAAATAAAAATAACACGTCATAAATGTTATGCTCGCTTTTTCTTATTTACATTTGCAGGAAGTGCCGATCCCACACAAAAACAATATGGCCAACGACAAATCGGTTCACACACACATTAGGAGGTATATGACAAAAATGACCTAAAAAAATAAGCAAATTTTATGGGTCCTCCATGCTCTTCAACTTTGTACTTGTTTTGCTTTATAACTATTTTGATCTGAGCGTCACTGGTGAGTCTTATGAAGACGAAACGCGCGTCTGGCGTTTAGATTATAATCCTGGTACCTTTGATAACTATTTACAACACTGGGTTCCTTATCACCAGGGCAACGTAAAGAATAGTTATGTTCAAAGAAAATGTGTGCACGACAGATGTTTTACTAGCCATACGAAGTCGCAGGTATTATAAGTGAACTCCTTTTTTTTAACTTTATTTGCTTACTTGAATAACAAAAAAACTCTTTGCACTCCTTAACAAACTTAAATGACAGACTGGAAGGTTTATACCAATATTCTTGTCGTAGCTAGTACAAGGCTTTCATTGTTCGTGTCATGAATTGTTAGCACATGGGGAAATTCAGTGACATTTAAATACCTGATTTAGCGTCGCCTTTGTTAGCACATGGGGAAATTCAGTGACATTTAAATACCTGATTTAGCGTCGCCTTTGTTACGGAATGTTGTGAAAGCAAATGGGAAAAGTGTTCATGGACAACAGATAACCCCCCCCCCCCCCCCCCCGCTTCCATAACACGTTAAAAAGGACAAAAAGAAAGAACGGTAAAAGTGATGCTTCCCATATCCGTAATTGATCTGAGTTTTGTGGTAAAAAGCTTGGATTGTGTATAAGTATAATAAGATTTTGGCTGTGGCAAAAAAAGTAAAAGAACGGAAACGAAAAATTCAGCACTTTTTCTATTTGTAAAGTGGCATAATTTTAGAACGGTAATCGTGACGCCACCAAAATTCAAACGTGTTCTGTGTTTTGTGGTAATACGCATTGTGTATAAGTGTCATAACCTTTGGTTGAGGCCAATAGAGTTAAAGAACGGAAACAAAAAATTCAGCACTTTTTCCATTTGTAAAGTGGTATAACTTTAGAACAGTAAACGTGACGCCACCAATATTGAAACGTGTTCTGTGTTTTGTGGTAATACGCATTGTGTATAAGTATCATAACATTTGGTTGAGACAAATTAAAGTTAGAGAACAGAAATAGAAAAAATAAGATTTTTTTATTTGTAAAGGGACGAAACTCTTAGATGGAAAAGCTGACACCACCAAAATTCGAACTTGATGTGTGTTTTTGTTTATAATAAACATTGCGTGTATAAAGTATCATAATGTTTGCAAACTAAAGTTAGTGAAAGGAAACACAATTTGGGACTTATGGACGCACGGACGGACAAGGGTAACACTTAATGCCCCTCCGCTACGGCGGTGGAATACAAATGCATGCTGTGAATACATTTAAGAGATATCTAATTTTGTATGGCAATTTTACTATCCAAGAGGGTGGAAGACATCCGAGATACAATAAACAAGTATGTATTGGTCAAACGAAGATGCATTTGTGTGAATATCACAAAATATACAGCAGCATGTTGTGAATGTCAATACTACATGGTAAATGTCTCTCCAATACCAGGCAGGGATAATACGTAAATTAAGTTTTGCTGGCTTAGGGGTTAATAATTTCAAAATGTCACATTATACATTACCCTGTTTGATACCCGATCTACATTTAAAAAGGAATTTTTCGTATGAAACAACGCGAATACCCCACATTTGTTTAAATTATGTACTGTTTTTTATAAATCATCTCCGATATAGCAAAATGAATTCTACGACATTACACAAGTATTTTAAAAAACAAAGTACACATCTAAGCTCAATTCAAATTGGTCATACTTCTTCATTTTATAATACGCTAACTATTTATCACAGATAAGTGAAGCGAGAGAAAATAAACAGATACGAAAAAAAATAACAAAAGCTATAAACTAAATGTTAAGACAAAATAAAAATCTTTATGTTTTTTTTCTGGAATAAAATAAAATGGATGCGCACCTCCACACTTTGGCTATCTTACTATGTACAGGTTGAACCGTGGTATTCAAAGAAACCTGGGACTCTTCATCATCTTGTTCTATTCGAATCATTTGTCATATGGTTTTGCGAAAAATCAACATGTGGTGTCGGTCTTTTTCGATCTTGAAAAGGTCTATGACACTGCATGGCAATATGGTATTTTAAAAGATCTTTTTGATATGGGGTTGAAAGGCAATATGCCAAATTTTATTTCAAATTTTCTGTCTAACAAACAATTTAATGTTAGAGTAAAAATTCAACCATGTCTGATCTGTATGATCAAGAGATGGGTGTCCCTCAGGAGGATATTTTATCTTAAAATTAACAGCCTTGTTGAAATTTTGCAAAGTAATATTGAAAGTTCATTGTATGTTGATGATTTTTTAATATGTTACAGAGGCAAAAATATGAATAACATAGAACGACAATTACAATTATGTCTTGGAAGAATTGAAAAATGGGCCTCTGAAAATGGCTTCAAAATTTCTACTTCAAACACGGTTGTGATGCAGTTTTGTAACAAAAGGAAATTGCATCTTGACCCAGAACTCACCTTGTACGGAAACCCAATTCAAAAGACGTTTACGTTAATACGTGTTTATTCAATACAGATATGTATCATTGTTGACTTCTATTCAAGTCATGCATTAGAAATATATTTATAACATCTCCTTATTTTATATCATCATGGATTTTTTGTCTAGTGGGTTATTAGTTATTTGAATTAAACAAGTTAAAGTATTTTCTACATTTTTGTTGACATTGTGAAAGTTTAGAGATCAAATACAATTATTTCCGCACTAGATAAAATTTCAAACAATCTGTTTTGCCTTGTTTGATTGCATGAATTGCCACCTTGTTACAAACATGACAACAATTCCTATGCCGCATAATCTGTATTCCCTTTGAATCTATTTCTTTTTATCAAAATATGCTTTTAATTGTTGTAGAAGACGATTTATCTCTTAAAACACGTGTATTGTTATCTTAAATGATAAGTATTTGGTGTTGATGACAAAATCTTTATTGTGCTAATTAAATATTGTTAACTACTTGCTTCACTCAGTGCGATGCAGAGCTTGACGTATTGAATTAACAACTGTCTAGTATTGCCGACTGTATATTGCATTATAGATGTCATTTAACTATGTGCATCATTTTAATTGCTTGCGAATTTATATATCTCCCTCTTCCTTCAAACGAAATAATTTGTTAATTCATGTTTCAAGTAAAATGCTGAAATAATTGATGACTGTACGGACCTATTGTCGTTATATTTAAGTCTGGTTTTCAAATAAACAAGTATTTGCAGGAGGAAGACTTAAACAAGAAAGAAATATCTACATGCAAATTGAGATTTATGTAAAACTACAATAATATGTCCTCCTAAGACAGCATAGCCAATGACTTTATAACACATGTTCCTTCTCAGTGAACCCTGAACTAAGCGTCAAAATTACAATTTGTTATTGCGAACCCTATGATAGTTTTCAATAGATTCATCTGCAAGTTACCTGTCGATTTAAACTTTTGTTAGTTCTATTGTCCCATCTAACAAATACAACAGGTATTGTTATCTGTATAGTTTATTCACCAGGACCTTTAAATTTCTTCTAGGAGAAATATATCACTCATTGATTAATTTACCTTACCAAAAAATTCTCTTTTTTTTTATTGAAATTTTTCTATAAACTCATATAAACTGTATGCAATATTGTATTCATTCAATATATCATGAATATATTTTCAATCTGTTTAATATAAAATCTGATTTAATAATAAAAAGTATATTTTAGACACATTTTTATTATTTTCCAATGAATTTGCATGTTTTTGTTGTTGTTAATTTATAGACTATGTTTATGAAGACATTAATTTTAAAATAATAATATTCAAATTTTTATTTATCAAACACACAAAAATATTGAATATTTGATCAGAAATCAACTTTTAATTTTTAAATCAGTATTAATATTGAACACATTAAAAAACGAGTTTTTGGTATTGAATAAATACAACACCATATGCAGTTTTGTGAGTCCTTTCTTAGTATTGGTATAAGTATTTTTTCATCATTGACAGTTCAATTTTTTGTTCAGGTAAATTAATCAATGAGTGATAGATTTCTCTTGGAAGAAATTTAAAGGTCCTGGTGAATAAACTATACAGAGAACAATACCTGTTGTATTTGTTAGATGGGACAATAGAACTGCCAAAAGTTTAAATTGACAGGTAAATTGCAGGTGAATCTATGGAAAACTATCATAGGGTTCGCTATAATTAATTTTAAAATGTATTGCTAACAGCGAACATTTGTACTAAGTTTCAAATTGATGTGACCAAACTTGGAGGTGAACTCTATCATTACCAAAATTCTTAACATTAGAAAGTAATCATTTGGAACTATGACAGTTTCATTTTCAGTGAACCGTGTAACTGGGGTCAAAACCAACAATTGCAAAGCAACAATAAACGTTAACATTATGAACAATATACCTACAATGCAAATTGTTGTGGCCAAATCTATATAATAATCTACCTACCAAAACCTTAACCTGATATGGGATGGAATAACGGACAGAGGCACATAACAGAAAACTCTATCCGTTCATAAGATTGCTGTCGGGCATACACATTTAGGTTACAACAATATCAAGCTCCTCATTATTTCAGATAGTAATTACAAGTTTTCGTTTCTGCTTGGTTAGACATTCAGTAAATACATTTGTTTTCAATACTTTATTTTTATATATCATTGTAGAATTATCTCTTAATAATGAATTATAAATATACTTATAACATTTCCGTTAATAAGTACCATCATGTGACTTCAATGGATTGTTTGTCTAGTGGTTTATTTGTTATTTGAATTCAATAAGTATCAAAGTTCAAGTATTTTCTACAATTGTTTTAAAATTTGATTTGAATTCTATTTCATTCATTCATAAGAACATATACTTATCACATTTCCGTTTATAAGTACCACCATGTGACTTCAATGGATTGTTTGTCTAGTGGTTTATTTGTTATTTGAATCAAACAAGTATCAAAGTACAATTATTTTCTATTCAGTTATAGGACAAACGACAGATTTTAGGTTTTTTCAGCAAAATAGCCAAAATATTAACCAAGTAACAGCTTATTGAAAAATCATTTATTCAAACACTTGTTTATATGTCTTCACAGCAGGAAATCGTCGGATTACGCCAGTATTGTAGATGACTGACCAGAAATGACTGTGTTGTATGAATAGTAAAAATACTGTAATATAAAAATAGATGGTTTTTTTTTTTATCAGAAACAGCTAGTGGCAAACTTTTCTGACTTTTTAATTGGAAATGCTGACTTTCTAAAATTAACTTATTTTTCAAAATATTTTTTGGGTACTAGAAACATGAGAAGTTATCGAATTTAACATTCTCGTACCACATGCACATTTTCAAAAACAATAGTGTCAAAAACCCGAAAGATATAAAAATTTAGAAAGGATTAAAAAAAAAACATTACACATTTATTTATTTTTCACAAAAGAAAAACAAAATCTCGACAGTTTTGATATTTTACCCATTTACTATTTGTCTAGCCAGCAACTAAAGTTATCAAAGCTAGACATAACTATCCTTCGATGTTAGACGGATTTATATAAGTTCGTCCTATTTCCGAATCGCTGTATTTCTATTGTACAATGTGCACTTTTGAAAAAAAAATAATATGTTGTTAAAACTAAACTAATCCTTCTCTAGTCGGGTCGTCAACATTTAGATTCATTCTTTAGTTATTTTCTTTTTTAAAATGTCAGCATTTTTGTTAATCCTTCACGGAACTGACAGACGCTTCTTTTATACAATGACAGCATCTAAAGGATGATTTCCCTCTTTTTTTTCAATATTTTACTGTTATAAATTTTTTGGCTCTTATTTTATTATAAAACAATTATAAAACTAAATACTCCATGAATAGATAACTTAGCTGTATTTGGCAAAACATTTTAGAATGTCGGGTCCACAATACTCTTAAACTTATTTTGTCCTTTTAACTTTTTTTTTATTCGAGCGTCACTGGTGAGTCTTTTGTATCGATTTGTGACTATTGAACAGCGGTATACTATTGTTGCCTTTATTCTTACCCATCCATCCGACTCTCTAATCTCTACCAGCAAGGAGTCTGATCAGAGGTTTTAATATCTTGAATGGATTAATTGACACCAATAACATGTGCAGTTTGATATCTCCTAAATTGTAGGAGGACATTTGGGGTTTTCCTATAAATGAACAATTGTTTTGCCTTTGTGAAAGTTCTGAAATCAAACACATTTATTTTCGCAACAGTTAAAGTTCAAACAATCTGTTTTGCATTGTTTAATTGCGTTAATTGCAGCGATGTTAAAAACATGACAACAATTTATGTGCTAAAAAATGTGTATTCCCCTAGAACCTATTTCTCTCTAGCAAAAAGTCCTTGTAGTTGTTTAAGTAGACAACGAATACAATGAAATACATGTATTTGTTATATTCAATGTTTAGTATGTGGAGTTGATTACGGATCCTTTAATCCTTTACTGTGCATGTTTTTAACATCTTGATTGACTCGGTGCGATGTAAAGCACGAGATATTTAATATACAACCGTATAGCTGACTGTATGCTGCACTCTAGTTGTTTTTTAATTATTTTTGTCATTTCATTAATGTCAAGTTGATTTATATATATATCCCTCTTTTATCAAACGTAATAATTTGTTTAGTTTATAATTCAAGTAAAACGCTGAAATAATTGATGACTGTGCATGTTGTCATGATTTTTAAATCTTAATATTAAATTAAACAATTACTTAAATGACAGAAAAATCTACATGCAAATACAATATGTCCCCCGAAGACACCATAGCCCATGACATCATCATAAAATCGTGTTCAGTGAACTGTGTACTAAGCGGCAACATTGTAATTTGTAAAATAATGTTTAAGCTAACAATGAACATTTGTGCTTAGTTTAAAATTGATGCGACCAAACTTTATAGTTACCTATCATAATCAAAATCGTTAAGTTTTGCCAAGTAATTTCAGAGGAGAAGATTTTGGTAAAAGTAAAGGACACCGGACGACGACACGGATGATGCCAGACGATCGACACATTGTGATCATAGAAGTTCACTTGGCTCATATTTTTTCTTCTATTCAACATTTTTTTCTCTATCTAGAAAGGTTTTGCAAAAGACGAAATGTTTTATCGAAACGCCATGAATACAGATTTTCTTTGAAAGACGAACCCAAATGTTAGTTATGTAAGCACAATAAATTATCCTCTAAGAATTCTGTATTTTTTTCTTCCTTATTCATGAACGTCTTGAACTCGATTTTTCTCACAAATTTCACTTGTCGTGAATAGTAACACAAGTATTTATGTATTTCTCTGTCCTGAGTGTTCTTGCATTTATTTTTACTGTATTCCTATTATGTAATGTTGTCATTTTAGCGGTAAATTTAACATTGCCATAAAGCGCGAGGTTTGGGTAGCCACAAAACCAGGTTCTTAAAATGTCCTGTACCAAGTCAGGAATATGGTTGTTGTTATCTAATAGTTCGTTTCTGTGTATGTTGCATTGTCCTTTGTTTTTTGTTGCACTTCAGTGTTTCTGCTGTTTCGTTGTTTTCCTCTTTAAGTTGATGTGTTTCCCTCGGTTTTAGTTCGTTAGCCGGATTTGTTTTCTCTCAACCGATTTATAACTTTTGAACAGCGGTAAACTACTGTTGCCTTTATTTAGTAGTAGGATAGGAAATCCTTTCCTTCAAGAATTAGTGTACCTTTTTTGTCCGTATTTCTATAATCGATTACATCGATTACAAATGTTAACTTTACACTATTCTATCAACAGAAAATCATTTGATCCAATTGTTAAAATTCATATTTGTTATATTAAGGCAAGTAAACATAATTTGATTATTGTGATAATGATTATGACGGGCTGCGTAACGTCCAGCCCCAAATTAATTGATTTCACGACAAGAACATGTTAATGTTATATGAATATTAACCCTGCATTGTAATAGCGCTGAGCTGGATTTTATTGTGCTAGTTCACAAGGACACATTTTTCTGACTGCGAGCCGATCAATCTTTGTTCTTTCTCCTAAATGCCGCATGCTATAATGAGGTGTAGCTACAAATACCAATTTTAAAGTGGTTGATTTCGATCAATCGGAGTTCAAATCCACGGCTTCCCGCACTCAAGGCAATCACGCTAGCACAATACACGTTTTATAAACAACATTTGTTTTTTTTTTTTTCACTACAATCAAAAAGCATATATTTATTAAAATTTCTTAACAACAAAATCATTCAAGGCAAGTATGTGAAAAACACACAACTCATTAACAAACAACTTGCAATCGAATTGTGTAACATCCAATATATAAATGAGAACACCTGATTGATTATACCTTAAGTGGATTATAATGATTATAAACGACTAGCATATTGTGCAATACTATCTAAATCACTAGCATTTAATTTGTAATACAAGTAGATAATCACTTCCCATCAATACTATGAAAAACTAAAGAGAAACACAATTATTGGTCAACAAATTGTCTCCATTAAGTAATTTTCTCAATTATATATAATCTGTAAACAAATAAAGACAAACTCCTATAGTTCTTCATTTATAATGAAGTATCCCTTAATCATGTTTCGTTTTAAGCCAGAACGAGACAGGTGAAATAAATCAAGTATTAATCAACAAAGAATTTAACAAACTATGCTTTCGATACTGATTCAAATTACAAACTGGAATGATATGATTTGGTAACAGAAAGATAGTAAAATTCATCGAATTAAAAAAAAAAAGAAAGGTCCTTCAAAAGGTAACAACAAGTATAAACATTAACAAATAACAATATACACAGATGTGTTGATCGACCATGAGAATGTAACTCACTATATTATAACTGCATTGATGCAACTCGAATTATTAACCTATGCAAAATATATCAACCTAAAATTTGTTGTCAAAGTATTCAGGCCAATATTGTATAATTCTCGTTTCGTATCAGACATGGTTTTGGTAGGAAAGTAGTTGAAATATTTTCTTTTTAGAGAGTTGACATGCATTTTTGCCTGATTTTCGGAACGTTCAAACACCTCTTATCATAATTAAAATCGTTAAACATTATTTTGCTTTTGACAAGAAAAATGAATCTTTTTTATATGTGGCATTATCTTCTTGAGATATAAGTGAAGGACCCCAAGTTATATTTTGATTTCTCCCTTGATCCAAAAACAGGTGAACAAGTGCCTAAGGAAAACATTTTGAATATGTATGTTATATATATATTTCAAGAGATACTTGACAAAAACACAAGTTATATTCAGTGTATAACATGAACATACAAATGCTTACAGAATTCTTCGGCTTTGAAAAAGAACACACAAAAAAAAAAAAAATATAATACATGTTTGAAATTAAAGCGTTTAATAAGTATTTATACTTCATCAAATATTTTCTAATTCACATGTGAATCTTTGGAAAGATAATGAGAATACACATTATACACAATGAATTCAGAATGACAGGAAATGTTTCTTTATACCGTGGATACATTACCAAAGGAAAACTCCATGAACAATATTCTTTTCTCAACCCACAACAATGTTATGATTGCCATATACAAAGTATCATTATACATTATATACGTGGTTGTTAAGTGTTGGTTTTAGAGTAAGAATCCTCTTTAGGTGTCTGTACTTACATGATATATAATATGAATTAGTTTCTCCTGTCAATATAAATTCCCTTTAATATAATATACTCTTCTAAACCTCAATGAACAATATAACGAGGGTGACATATGTAGCAGGACTGACTGACCTTTCGTAAGTATCATCGTGAAATTGCTGAGTCTTTTTTCTTTATATGTTGTGTTTTGTAGACTTATGTCAAATATGCATTCAATAAAAGAAGTAAGCATACATCTGCAATGACTTTTGTGCTCATAAAATGTTGTTCTTGATAACAATTTATAAGGTACTTCTAAAATCAAAAGTGAGCAAAGATAAAGTAGACTCTCAGCGTATTATTGACAGTACTACTGACATCATGATTGTATTTGCAAAAAAAAACAAGAGTCAGCACGGTTACCCACACTTTTTTTCAAATTGTTAAAACAGTTGTATCGCTTTAAATTCAGACCCCCATCTACCTTAAAGCAGAGTGTAAGTTACATCGTGGTAGTAGTACTGACACCATATTTATTTGTAATATAAGGAAACAAATGGTATTCGTATCTTGTGTAATGGCAGTAAATATGAAACGGCTTAAATTTATAATATATTATTCTGTACTAGTAGACAATAAAGACTGGATAGAAAAAACTACATGCTTTATAAACAAAAATGGCCTTTTTTGGTCATGTAGCTCTTGTATAGTTGGAAAAACAAATTATAATTCATGAACTCGTCATTTTTGGTGGATTTTGAATGGGTATGCCATGAGATAAAGCGTTCAACTTAATACATATTATCCAGGGATGTACATGAATAATTCATCAAAATCAACCATTAACGAAAAAAGCACTTTCCATATTCCAGGGAAATTTCTTCCATATCAAATATAAATATCCAAAAAATCTACAGAAAGACTCATAACAAACTTTGACACAACATCAGACCTGACGTAATTAAAAAGGTAATTGCAATTACCTGAAATTAATTACAAAGAACGTATTTCAATGTTATGTGTAATTCAGCATATTTTCAATTACATGAAATTGAAAGTAATTAATTATATGGCTTTGTTGCCATGAAATTACTTTCTATAAATTTAGGTATTTGAACAACATGAGGTAAAACTCTTAAGAAAAATATCACAGTATAAGACACTTGTCTTGTTATTTGTTCTTTCCGTTTTCTTTCATTCCATATCTTGATCCTTTTTTTTTTGTTTCTGTTTATCCTATTAATCATTTGGCTGCTACAGACACTGACAATACATAAGATAGGTAGTCATTGATTAAATAAATGTGGTATAAAAAGGTCAGATTATAATTTTGATTACTAGTAAATGGGAAAAAAGAAGCAAAGGATATCAAAGGGACATGCAAACTCACAAGTCGAAAATAAACTGACAACGCAATGGCTAAAATAGAAACACAAACACAATGAAACACCATTAAAAACTGGTGATGTCAGTTGCTCCGGAAGGGTAAGCAGATCCTGCTCCACATATGGTACTCGTCGTGTTGCTTAAGTAAAAACTCGGTGATATGTCTAATTCATAAGGTTACATTTAGGGGAAGGGGACAAGATTGTAGAAAAGTTCCCGATATCAATATTTGTAATAAAACAATGGCAAACATGTTACTGTAGCCCATGCCAGAAATATCAATAAATCATTATATTTCCTTGAAACATGATAAGCTGGAAGATCAAATTTTCCTGTCTTCTTCAATTATTCATCTATTAAATCATTCTCAAACTTGATCAATTCTTCGTTTGTTTTACAGTGACTTAATGGTTTGTGTGCAGTAACTTGATTGTTTGTGTAATAGTGACTTGGTGGTTTGTAAAACAGCGACTTGATGGTTTGTGTAACAGTGAGTTGATGGTTTGAGTAACAGTGAGTTGATTGTTTGTTTAACAGTGATTTGATTGTTTGTTTTACAGTGACTGGCTTGTTTGTGTTACAATGACTTGATTGTTTGTGTTAAAATAAAATTGAGAATGAAAACAGGGAATGTGTCTAAAAACAACAACCCGACCAAAGAGCAGAAAACAGCATAAGGCCACCAAAGGGTCTTCAACACAGTGAAAAATCCCTAAAATGGAGGCGGGCCTCATCGGGCCCATATAACAAATGTGTACTTGTTCAGTGAAAATGGACAGCACATTAAACTTCAAAACATATAAATGAACTAAGATTAAAAAACAACAATTTACAAGACTAACAGAGGCCCCGGGCTCATGACTTGGGGCAGGCGCAAAATGGCGACGGGGTTAACCATATGTTGGCAGATCTCATGCGCCCCCCCCCCCTATTCCTCTAGCCAATGTAGAACAAACAAACACACATCGTATTGATAGTAAAACTCAGTTTAAAAAAGGTCCGATGTCAGAATAGGTAACAAAAGAAACTAAGCAAAATGAAAATGATACATAAATTTACAAAGGACTACTAAACGGGTGTCATTCGGTTTATCGAGAGAAATTATCATGAAAAAAACTGACGATGGTCAGGTATTACGATTGACTCGTGAAAGCTCTGGTATAGGATCGTGATGGAAATCTAATCGGGAAGACATATTAAAAATATTTAAAAGTATATTGTTTTTAAAAAACTACAAAAAGGCAGAATGTCCTCGACATTTCAATGACATTGAAAATGTGAACAAACATGATTTTTTTCATAATTCGAATGACTAAACAACTTTTCTAAAACAAAAGTCATTCCATTTGGATGAATCAAATGGTTCTCAAAGTTATTTTATGTGAGCATAATCAGAAACTTTGTAAACAAAGAAATATTTACACAAAATTGATATTTTTGATCGTGAAAGATCACCTACCACTTTTTGAAGATCCTAAAAAGGATCGTAAAAGATCTGATGCTACGAAGACGTTTGAATCATTCTTCAATTATATGATAGTTTATGTTTGTTATTGGCATAGACAAAAACAAGATTTGCATGTCCGACCTGGATCTCTTTTGTTGGTGAATAGGGCTGTAATCGTGCAATGCCATTGGATCTAATTATCTCTCCTGTTTCGTAGCGAGTACAATTAAATTTTATACTATCCACCAATGTGCGTATATTGTTTTTATCCTGCAATTTACAACCGGCACTTAAATGTTAAAATCCATTAATCTCTAATTTTTCAAAGAAATCGAAATGGTTTAAACGTGGACCACAACGATGACCCCTCAGTGAACTGTTCCACAAAAATAAATATCGACATTATCGCTTGCTCAAGATATAAGTGGGATAACAAGAGATTTTATTTGTACAAGTTCAAATAATGCAAAAAATTATTTGTGAACATGTTATTTGTATAATAGTTTGCTGATTGCAGGATAAAAATTGTTGATTGTCATGTGAACTACTCACTTATCAAGAATTATGGATTTACTTGTGCATATGGGATCCTATTTTTAATATGTCCGTCAAACAGGATTCACCTGACCTCGACCGTGCCTCATTTCATGGATCAAGGTTTGGTTTTGTGGTCAAGTCCGTATCGCGGATTCGTTAAGCTATAGGGTAACTGTATTTGATGTAAGTTATATTTGTAAGCTGTACATGTTCGACTAGAAAGGTTTCAACTAATCTTGAACTCATTTGATCATGCATCACTGGGCAATGTTTATTTGATGAGGTTTGGTCTTTTGCTTATATACCTGTATGCTATAGGGCCACTGTGTGTATGGTGTATATGTCTGATTGCATGTTTCATATATGACGTTGACCTAATTTTCATGGTCCATAGGTTTTTGTTCAGTATTCATGGTTTTGTCAATTTATAAGATACTAAAAGCAATAGTTCAATTGTATTTGATATATTGAATGATAGTAAGATGTCTATGTCTGGATGTCGGTCAGGGTTCATAATTATGCTTCCGACCTTATGTTCCGAATTTTTTGGCCAAACATACTTTAGTTTCCAAAGTACTGTAAGCATCAGAACCACTATATTTGGTGAGTTGTTTGTACCGGTCTGTATGGCATGGTTCATCTAACCTTGACCCTTTTGTGATGGATCATTGATAACCTTAAGCGTATGTGACACTTCTAGTAAAACCCTTAATATTACAGACGTTTAACATATATACCATCATAAGTAAAGCAGACGAGACATTTCAGCATTTGCGCTCTGGTATTCTTTAGTCTGTAATATATAGTTATATTATTTGCAATCATTCCACATCTGCTACGTTGTATATACAGATACATAAAACTTAATAAAGTACTGTAACACATAATTTTGGTTATCGTTCAATCTCAAATTGTTAAAGAAATATGCTGTTTTCGCTATTATATATGGTACATGGTTAACTTTTTGTGTTTAAACGTTGCATACCCATATTATTGGCTAAATAGTGACGATTAGTAGATAGGTCTGCTTGATTTGTACTAGACCGAATCTCAGAGCTGAATTTTTCACACGCGAACTGAAAAAGGTATGATATCGCTGGACATGCCAATGCAGATTCAGTAAAAGTTGTAACAATTGAGAATAAAACTTAATCGGTTAAATTACAGTTCAATCTGGGCATCCTAGTCGTAAAGCTATTGTGAAAAGACGGAACAATTAATTATGATAATTAGAAATAACGTTATCTTTGTACCTTTTTAGTTTGTTTCAGGACAGCCACGAAATAACAATAACTTTGTCAATATTGTCATACTATGTATTCACAAACGACACTTCACGTAACTGAAAGTAACAACCCTTACAAAAACAATTGCGTACACATGCATATATGTCCAAGGCGGATGCATTTAAAGATACATATATACATTCACTTTTCGACAATTTATGCCCGTGGAGGTTCTTCTTATTTGGAAAGCAACTTATTTAAATACGTTTTCACATATTTGTTTTACTTTCGAGATAAAGTGTTGAATTAAAAAAAAAAATGAAAGCTTTAATGTTCGTTATACGCTTCAACCAGTTGCAAGTATATCAATTGATAAAAGAAATATTGTTTTCTGATAAGACAGTCTGGTCACGCCTTATCTTTCACGATCTAAATAATGCGTTGCCTAATCTTTTCCGATCAAGTTTGATGAAGAATCAACAACATTCAAGGTTTTCATAAACAAATGAACGGTTTAAAGGGAAAAGCATACTTTTATTTCACTGTACTATCGGACACACCAAAGATTAAGTTTCCAATATATCATGATATATTGGAATGTGACCATTATAGGTACACAAAGCGTGTTTTTTAATGAATCCCATAGACATGTATTGCGCTTTTTTCGTTTTCTTGTAATGTACTGCATATTTTCTTTATCTTGATGCACAGTATTGTTGAGAAATTTGAATCATTTGACAAACATATTTTTTTTCGGATTTGTTCCTCGTTTTTAAAATTCAGCAATTTTATCACAGATTTTGAAGTAAAATTTACATCTAATTACATGCACGATCCGATACGAAATCTTTCACGATCCAATCGCAATGCTTGACCACCGTTAGGTATTCTTTCACGATCCTTTTTTTCGATAAACCGAATGACACCCGTGTACTAGCAGATACTGACATGCCAACTCTAGGCCTCAGTTAAACTGATTGAAAGATTATGTCTTCATTATATAAAAATCAAGCTCAATCCCTCCCGTTATCATACCATCATAAAATATATGAGAAGAACATAACTCTTTATATGAGGAAGGCGCTACCTTTAATGCCAGCTTTATACTAAGACTATACTATATCCTATATATTGATTGGTTGTTGGTTGTTTAACGTCCAGTGGCAAATATTTCATGTCTGTTCAGGACGAATGTCCTAGGTTACATAAACATATAGTTTTTGTCTAAAATAAAATTATAAGTTCAGATGGAAAATGTTTAGGGAATGATTATTGAACTTCATAAGGCAGGAGGGGGTTATGGTATTTTTCCTAAAAATATAGATTCCTACACTGCAACAAGTGCATTACGATATTTCTCCACTCGAGACAGTTAAATTTTATTATTTAAAGCGCGAGGCTTGCCGAGCTCTTTAAATAACTAAAATTTAACTCTCGAGAGTGGAGAAATATCGTAATACACGAGTTATAGTGTCGGAATCTGTTTCTCTAATGATTTTTATCCTTCTTTTTCAAAAAATCTCAGAAACTTATGTTCTTTATATGCGACGTCATCAGGCATTGCCGCCTTTTTTCATGGCGTCACAATAGGAAAATTCAGAAGAAAAAAAAAACATTTAGACGTCATAATCAAATTTCGACTAATCATTTGCCGAGAACAGATTTTTCACTAGTGAGGAGAAATATTTTTCTCACACCGGTCAGGAAATGTGAAAATAGCACAAAAATTAGAGAAAGTATATTCTTATTCCCAAATTGATGGGGAAAAAATCTGTTCAAGCAGAGGACAAAACAAATAATTTGAATCCAGATCTTCACCAAAAATGATTTTATCTTTCAGATATGCAAAATAAATCTAACTTTTATATATCTAAAAATATTTAAAACTTCCCAATCCGCACAGGTAAGTCTATACACAGTAGATTTTTGGGTGATAATACGACTGTATTTGCCAATTTGTTATGATAAACCTTAATACTAGTGTTAAATTTTGACTAAATAATTTTAATTGATAGCGATGAAGGGGTTCAGTGAAAAAATCAGACTCGAACGAAAAACCACTCATATTCCTGATCATCTTCAGTTTGTTAGTTCTACATCAATTTCATGTCCTAATTCAGAGTCAGTTTTATGACATTTCTTGCATATTTTTTTTTTGTTAGCTCACTTTTCAAGTTTAATATGACAGCAAAATAAAATTGAGAATGGAAATGGGAAATACAAGCATGTCAAAAATTTGCTTTCGAGTAACGCTTAATAGTTGTTTTCAACACATTTAGTTTCAAGACGATAACTTTAGTATAAGTGAGTATATATAGATGCAACAAATACTGATTTGGCAGGAGATGCACACAAAATAGGATGTTTTAATTATGTTATCTGTAATTTCTGCATGTTTCCTATGATGTGTACTTCTTCACAATGTTGACATGAGTATCATGATAAAGAAAATATATTTGGTAAGTATATTCACAATTGGCATGCGCCAGTGCGAGGCAAAAGGATCTTCTTTCCCTTTAATTCCTAAAATTGCACATGATTTTATTTCTCACAGAAACACATGAGTTATTTGGTAAATAAAATACTTGTCATTGTTTAAAACTATCAGTAATAAAAATTAAGTTTAGCCTTTTTGAATGTTTCACTGATTGTGTGAGAATTTTAACAGAAAATGTATAAAACACTTGATGAAATTGCAGCAGCATTATCTGCAGAATTATTGATAACTTTCCTCACTATACTACATATTCACAAGGATATACAGATGGGTGCGGTCCTAACCTTGACAAAAGTTAACTTAGAGTTAACTTGTTGACTGCTTTCTAAGTTAACTTGGGAATTTTTAAGCAGTCAAGCAAGTTAACTTCGTCGTTGGTGGACCAGACCTACGGTCTGCTTTTTTAGGACTGCTGCAGACCTATCGACAAGTCTGCTCCAGACCAGACCTGTGGACAAGTCTGCTTTTGACCAGTCCTGAGGACAGGTCTGCCCCAGACCAGACCTGTGGACAAGTCTGCTTTTGACCAGTCCTAAGGACAGGTCTGCCTCAGACCAGACCTGTGGACAGGTCTGCTCCTGACCAGACCTGAGGACAGGTCTGCTTTTGACCAGACCTGTGGACAAGTCTGCTATTGACCAGACCTGAGGACAGGTCTGCTTATGACAGATTATCGTTATAAGAGTTTTCATATCAGACTTGAGCTTTCATTAAAATATGTGAACAACATTCGCATTGTTTTTCCACAGATATCATTTATTATTTACTCGCTAGACTCTACTAGATATTATACAAGTGCTTTCTTTTATTTGATATACATGTATTTTTATATAAATAAAAAATGGCTATACGATCACACAGAGTTTTTTTTTATTAGAAGGCGGATAGAAAGGTTATCCAACGCATCGGAACAATATTCTTATATCACGGGATATCGACAACATTGTCTACGTTACTTCGTTCCCCGTTGTTTACCTGTCCCTTCCTAAATTTTACTTTATGCATAAATTTATACTTGCATGGATATTTCATTGATATTCAACTTGTTTGCATTGGATTTACTATTCTATTTCCCGCAGAATATTCTAACAGAAATTGTACAGTGTCCGTAAGCATACGATGTGGTAAAACTATCAACAATCTCGTCAAATTCGTCAGATTTATCGAGAAATTTGTCATTGCCGATATTTATATGGGACGTCATAAAATTATACTCAATGCGCACTTTAATGAAATAGTTGCCACTTGACGTTTAACTATAAACAAAATCAATCAACCGACATAATAGATTCCAAGAAGAGAACCTCGTATACTTTTTTTTTATTAAATCATTGTAAATAGTACAAATGAATTCAGACATGTCAGTGTTGGTACTTTGATGATGTGGCATAATAGTTTTACACGTACACCATCATGAACTCCTATATATGATGTGACTGTTATTATAAATAAAGAGATGAAATTCTGACATTCTCAATTTATTCAGAATATTTTTTGCATTAATGGTTTTCCAATATTATTGATTACGTGTACATTTACGGTCCTACTAAAATGTGAACAGGAGCGCGAGGAGAAGACATTAAGGCGCTCGGTACAATGGTATTCGGGTATATAGATTTGCAAATAAAAGTGCACATATGATCAGTTTTGGTCAAATAGTTTTGTTTTCCAAGTCAGCATGAGGTATTAAAACTACTGAAATTTTGTTACGTATCAATATTTTGAATAAAAGGAGGACACGCTGGTATCCTAAATTTATGCGAACAAAAATTTGTTGTTATTAAATTGCAATATTGCTGTCCATTGTCATGATTATATTATACAATGATTCCTGACATAAAAAATATGGCTGATTAATACTAAGCGGGTACGTCATGGTGTATATAGATTTACAAATTAAAGTGCACATATGGTCAGTTTTGGTAATGCGGTCAAATAATTTTGTTGTACGAGTCAGCTGGAGGTATCAAAACTACTGAAATTTTGTTACGTATCAATATTTTGAATAAAATGAGGACATGCTGGTATCCTAAATTTATGTGAACAAAAATTTGTTGTTATTATATTGCAATATTGCTGTCCATTGTCATGATTGTATTATACATTGATTCTGGCATAAAAAATATGGCTGATTAACTATGCGGGTATATAGATTTACAAATTAAAGTGCACAAATGGTCAGTTTTGGTGGATGCAGTCAAATAATTTTGTTGTACAAGTCAACTGGAGGTATCAAAACTACTGAAATTTTGTTATGATCAATATTTTGAATAAAATGAGGACATGCTGGTATCCTAAATTTATGCGAACAAAAATTTGTTGTTATTATATTGCAATATTGCTGTCCATTGTCATGATTGTATTATACATTGAATCCTGACATAAAAAATATGGCTGATTTACTATGCGGGTATATAGATTTACAAATTAAAGTGCATATATGGTAAGTTTTGGTGGATGCGGTCAAATAATTTTGTTGTACAAGTCAACTGGAGGCATTAAAACTACTGAAATTTTGTTACGTATCAGTATTTTAAGTTAAAAGAGGACATGCTGGCACCCTTAATTTAGGTGAACAAAAATTTGTTGTTATTATATTGCAATATTGCTGTCCATTGTCATGATTGTATTATACATTGAATCCTGACATTAAAAATAAGGCTGATTTACTATGCTGGTATATAGATTTACAATTTAAAGTTCACATATGGTCAGTTTTGGTAATGTGGTCAAATAATTTTGTTGTACAAGTCAGCTGGAGGTATCAAAACTACTGAAATTTTGTTACATATCAATATTTTGAATAAAATGAGGACATGCTGGTATCCTAAATTTATGCGAACCAAAATTTTTTGTTATTATATTGCAATTTTGCTGTCCATTGTCATGATTGTATTATACATTGAATCCTGACATCAAAAATGTGGCTGATTTACTATGCAGGTATATAGATTTACAAATTAAAGTGCACATATGGTCAGTTTTGGTGGATGCGGTCAAATAATTTTGTTGTACAAGTCAACTGGAGGTATCAAAACTACTGAAATTTTGTTACGTATCAGTATTTTAAGTAAAAAGAGGACATGCTGGTATCCTAAATTTATGCGAACCAAAATTTTTTGTTATTATATTGCAATTTTGCTGTCCATTGTCATTATTGTATTATACATTGAATCCTGACATAAAAAATATGGCTGATTAACGATGCGGGTATATAGATTTACAAATTAAAGTGCACATATGGTCAGTTTTGGTGGATGCGGTCAAATAATTTTGTTGTACAAGTCAACTGGAGGTATCAAAACTACTGACATTTTGTTACGTTTCAATATTTTGAATAAAATGAGGACATGCTGGTATCCTATAGCTAAATTTATGCAAACAAAAATTTGTTGTTATTATATTGCAATATTGCTGTCCATTGTCATGATTGTATTATACATTGAATCCTGACATAAAAAATATGGCTGATTTACTATGCGGGTATATAGATTTACAAATTAAAGTGCATATATGGTCAGTTTTGGTGGATGCGGTCAAATAATTTTGTTGTACAAGTCAACTGGAGGCATCAAAACTACTGAAATTTTGTTACGTATCAGTATTTTGAGTAAAAAGAAGACATGCTGGCACCCTTAATTTAGGCGAACAAAAATTTTTTGTTATTATATTGCAATATTGCTGTCCAATGTCATGATTGTATTATACATTGAATCCTGACATTAAAAATAAGGCTGATTTACTATGCTGGTATATATAATAGATTTACAATTTAAAGTTCACATATGGTCAGTTTTGGTAATGCGGTCAAATAATTTTGTTGTACAAGTCAGCTGGAGGTATCAAAACTACTGAAATTTTGTTACGTATCAAAATTTTGAATAAAATGAGGACATGCTGGTATCCTAAATTTATGCGAACCAAAATTTTTTGTTATTATATTGCAATTTTGCTGTCCATTGTCATGATTGTATTATACATTGAATCCTGACATAAAAAATATTGCTGATTTACTATGCGGGTATATAGATTTACAAATTAAAGTGCATATATGGTCAGTTTTGGTGGATGCGGTCAAATAATTTTGTTGTACAAGTCAACTGGAGGCATCAAAACTACTGAAATTTTGTTACGTATCAGTATTTTGAGTAAAAAGAAGACATGCTGGCACCCTTAATTTAGGCGAACAAAAAATTGTAGTCATTATTTAAATGAATTAAACTATTGCTGATTGTGGCTGCATAGTTCAAGGATGTATAACTAACAAGGACGTATACACCTAACATCAAATATACTTCTTTTCAAAAATATACATAATATGATTGAATTTGATCTCGGAATATATATATATATTCAGTGCCTGTTATCATTGTAACCGAGATCGTTTTTATAATAGATAGATTGTCAGATCACAGATAAATTTGTGTTACGTTCTGTGCGTACTTATTTTCAATTATTTGTGTTTAATCCTGTTCATAAAACGGAAGTATTAATTTTCAAATTACTTTATTTTCGATGTTTCTACTGCGAAACAAAGATATTAGAAATATTTTTTTTTAAATCAACGAAGAGCGGTCCTGGTTACAAGTTAACTTAGTGTTGACCAGACCAGTCAAAAGTTAACTTGGGAACAGGTCTGGTTTTGATCGGATTTGTTCAAGCAGAAGTTAACTTTGTGGCACGACCGGTTTCCAAGTTAACTTAGGTTAACTTTATGACAGGACTGGTTCCGAAGTTAACTTATGTTAACTTATGACAGGACTGGTTCGAAGTTAACTTATATCAATAGCGGACCTGTTTCCAAGTTAACTTTTTGGCAGACATAAAAACAGTCCTAGGTCCAAGTCCGCTTTTCAAGTTAACTAGATTTTGGTCCTAGGACTGGTCAGAGCAGTCCTACATTCGGTCACAGGTTAACTTTGACCAGTCCAAATGACTGGTTATCAAGTTAACTTGCTGTACAGGTTAGGAGTGCACCCATCTGTAACTAACATATTGTCCATACTATTCTGATCTGAGTTTTTATTCATACATATATTGGCATGGCTGGTGCTGTTCCAAGTTGTCTTCTTTTTCTGTTTCTTTTGAAGTATTTGTTTAACCTGTTCAGTCAGTATAAAGTGTTACAATTCTTATTTAGACGCAACACATAAATAGTGACCAAAAAGGTACTGCTTTCACATGAGAGAAGCTAGGGAAAAAAATAAATGTACACATTTTCAATATTTTTGTAGGACTTGATACTATCAATATCATATAAAATTAAGGAGATATGTAGTTAGAGACCTCTGCTGAATAGAAATGTTTGGGTTCACCTGGTACCTGTTTTCAAATTAGTTCATATTAAAGTTTGAAGGGTCCCAAATTAAAATATGTTTGATTTCAACTGACATAAAAAAAATCGGAGTTTTTTATATGAAATTTACATCTGTGGTCGTATCAGGCTGTGCATGGTGAAGCATTTTATTGCCTTTAGGTTTGTACTTTTTTTTATTTTGGTCATGACAATAAATTTGTAGTTCTGTTGTGAAGTTGCTAACATGAGAGTATCCAAAATCCACCTATATTGCCAGTTTTTTTCACCGACTTTTTTTTATGAACCAGACAAAAGTTTATTCTGTGCTTATTTTTTAGACTATCCTTGTTTACAATATAGTTACACCAATTTAATTTTGAGTCCATGCAGAGTCATAGAAAAATGGGTATCAACTGACCTCCAAACAATCCATGATTCTGTAATGAGGTCAGTACCCAAATTCTATACATCATTACATGTTATTTCAAATCCTTAAAACTGGAATATAAACAGATGCTTTGTTTTATTTCTTCAAATATTCAAGCATACGATATATACACAGTTTGTACTTAAATATACTACTCAGACTCAAGGCTTCAAGTCTCCTTTTATGATTAAACTTAGAGAGAGAAAACAAAACAGTTTCCATCTCCTGGGACTGTATCTGATAAAGTGATCTACACAATATACATGTATGTGACATAATCAATGAAAAGATTTGTTGAGAGTTTGCCAAAGGAAGTCATGAAAATAAATTTGTAGCATTGAAGTTGCTAACATGAGAGTACCCAAATTGCACCTATATTGTCAGTTTTGTAACCAACTTTTTTTAAGAACCAGACAGACTGTGAATTATAGGGGGGAGGGGGGGGGGGGTCATTAAAGTTTTGAATTCGTCTGTGGGCTACATGACTTACCGTGATCACATTCAACAGTATAACCAACGTCATTATCACTGTTTTTTTATATTGGGAATTATGTGGCAGGTGAACCAGTCATGGTCAACCAGTGCACCGGAGTTTATCCCTCATGCCGCATGGCCATTACAAAAAAAAATATCGAAAAGTATTGCTTGCAGAGGTTTTTTTCTGTGTTCCCATGGCTGGACGGAACTTTTACGCTAAATATGTAATCATTAATTATGATTTTGTGACTTTTAAATGAAGTACCTGTGATTATTAAGGAACTTTGTTTTGACCTCACTGATAATGGAAAAATGAAGCAGACGAAACATGGCGGCATATGTTGTTGTCCAAACTTCGGTAATTTCCGTGGTACAATAAAATTTAAATAAACTTCACAAGTTACCAAAATTTCTGAATTCTTGTTTTTGTAAACAAATAAAGAGATTTAACGAGAGTGACGAAACTTTTCAGATGGGTCGTGTAGAGAGAGTTATCGTTCTTTATTCCAAAACGATGCTTCTACCATAAGTGCCAGCTAAAGCTGGCATATCATGCTAACAACTGGTTTTAAGATACATGTGCTTACTTCCGATGCAAAGACCCTATGATTGAATCAATATTAATAACAAAATATGCCATCTTTAATGACTTGACAACAGAATTGTAACTATATTACTTTTTGATAACTCTGTTTAAAGGTTTGGTTAGCTTTTGAGTTGATTGCCAACATTTTGTGCTTTGTATATAATATTACCATAAAAGATTGAATGTGAGATACCTAAATGTATAAGATGTTAGCATGTTGATTTATATTTAAGAATGATGTCTTTGTACCGATGACAAAATTTAGTAAATGTTTTGACTAGTTTGTGATATCGGAAACAGTGTGTTTCTTAAAATTTTTCAGTAATACGAAGATTTATTTCGTTAAAATCAAATACGTTGTTAGATACACGAGCGAATCGAACGAGTTGAGATATTTAAACATCATAAGATGGCGATAAGGGAACGTCACCATCTAAACATGGATTATAATTAACAATAGGAAATGAAAAATCATCTCTTTTATCGTAAATTTTAAAAAGCATTAAAGATATAAATATCAAGATCCGGGAAAGAGCAATGTTCATTGGTAGTATTAGCTATATCTAAAGTCAGTTCAGCAGAATAAATATCTCTAATGTACATACTGAAGTCGTCATTATTGAGAGCTAATATATAGATCCACAAAATAAAGTGTTATTAAATATTTGTATCAGATGTTGATGCTTTGTTTGATAGTATTGTCGACACTTGGATGTTAGTGTTACAGTGACTTGATTGTTAGTGTGATAGTAACCTTCTTATTAGCGTTTCAGTGACTTAACTGTGTGTGTTATAGTGAGATTATTGTTTGAATTTCAGTGGCTTGATTGTTTGTGTCACAGTGACATGAATGTTTGTGTTACAATGCTTTACTTCTTTGTGTTACAATGACTTGATTGTTTGTGTTATTCTGACTTGGTGATTTGTCATACAGTGACTTTATTGTTTGTGTGACAGTGACATCGATTGTTGACAAGATTGTTTGTGTAATAGTGACCTGATGTTTAGTGCGACAGTCGGTTGATTGTTTCTTTTATAGTAACATGTTTGTTTGTGTTTCAGTGGCTTGATTGTTTGTGTCACAGGGACTTTAATGTTTATGTTACAATGAATTGATTGTTTGTGTTACAGTGCCTTGGTGGTTTGTGCAATTGTAACTTGATTTATTGTGTGTCATTGACATCGATTGTCTTTCAATGACTTGATTATTGACATGGCTGTTTGTACTTGCATTACTTTATTATTTGTGTCTCAATAACTTGATTGTTAGTGGTATAGTGATTTGATTCTGAGTGTTACAGTGACTTGATTGTGTGTGTTCCAGTGGCTTGAGTGTTTGTGTTACAGTAACTTGAAGGTTTGTGTCACAGTGACTCGATTGTTTGTGTTATATTGATTTTTCTGGTATGTTTCCTGTGACTTGATTGTATGTAGTGTAGTGACTTGATATGGTGTGTTATAATGACTTGATTGTTAATGTTACGGTAACTTGATCGTTTGTGTTACAGTTACTGGATCGTTTGTGTTACAGTAACTTGATTGTTTTGTTATTGTGACTTGATTGTTTTGTTATAGTGACTTGATTATTTTGTTATAGTGACTTGATTATTTGTGTTACAGTGAATTGATTGCTTGTTCTACAGTGACTTGATTACTTATGTTACAGTGACTTCACTGTTTGTGTTACAGTGATTTTGGTGTTTGTGTTACAAGACTTGATTATTGGTGTTATAATGACTCGATTGTTTGTGTTACAATGACTTGATTATTTGTGTTACAGTGATTTGGGTGTTTGTGTTACAATGACTCGATTGTTTGTGTTAAAGTGATGTGGGTGTTTGTGTTACAGGGATTTGGGTGTTTGTGTTACAATGACTTGATTGTTTGTGTTACAGTGAATTGATTGTTTGTGTTACAGTGAATTGATTGTTTGTGTTAAAGTGATGTGGGTGTTTGTGTTACAGTGATTTGGGTGTTTGTGTTACAATGACTTGATTGTTTGTGTTACAGTGAATTGATTGTTTGTGTTACAGTGAATTGATTGTTTGTGTTACAGTGACTTGTTGTTTGTGTTACAGGGACTTGATTGTTTGTGTTACAGGGACTTGTTGTTTGTGTTACAGGGACTTGATTGTTTGTGTTACAGTGACTTGATTGTTTGTGTTACAGTGACTTCATATTTGTGTTACAGTGATTTGGGTGTTTGTGTTACAATGACTTGATTGTTTGTGTTACAGTGAATTGATTGTTTGTGTTACAGTGAATTGATTGTTTGTGTTACATTGACTTGTTGTTTGTGTTACAGGGACTTGATTGTTTGTGTTACAGGGACTTGTTGTTTGTGTTACAGGGACTTGATTGTTTGTGTTACAGTGACTTGATTGTTTGTGTTACAGTGACTTGATTGTTTGTGTTACAGTGACTTGATATTTTTGTTACAGTGACTTGATTGTTTGTGTTACAGTGACTTGTTGTTTGTGTTGCAGTGACTTGATTGTTTGTGTTACAGTGACTTGATATTTTGTGTTACAGTGACTTGATTGTTTGTGTTACAGTGACTTGATATTTGTGTTACAGTGACTTGATATTTTGTGTTACAGTGACTTGATTGTTTGTGTTACAGTAACTTGTTATTTGTAATACAGTGACTTGATATTTGTGTTACAGTGACTTGATTGTTTGTGTTACAGTGACTTGATTGTTTGTGTTACAGGGACTTGTTGTTTGTGTTACAGTGACTTGATTGTTTGTGTTACAGTGATTTAATTGTTTGTGTTACAGTGACTTGATTGTTTGTGTTACAGTGATTTGGTTGTGTGTGTTACAGTGATTTGGTTGTTTGTGTTACAGTGACTTGATTGTTTGTGTTACAGTGACTTGCTTGTTTGTGTTGCAGGGACTTGTTGTTTGTGTTACAGGGACTTGTTGTTTGTGTTACAGTGACTTGATTGTTTGTGTTACAGTGATTTGGTTGTGTGTGTTACAGTGACTTGATTGTTTGTGTTACAGGGACTTGTTACAGTGACTTGCTTATTTGTGTTACAGTGACTTGATTGTTTGTGGTACAGGGACTTGTCGTTTGTGTTACAGGGACTTGTTGTTTGTGTTACAGTGACTTGATTGTTTGTGTTACAGTGACTTGATTGTTTGTGTTACAGTGACTTGATTGTTTGTGTTACAGTGATTTGGTTGTGTGTGTTACAGTGACTTGATTGTTTGTGTTACAGTGACTTGATTGTTTGTGTTACAGTGAATTGATTGTGTGTGTTACAGCGACTTGATTGTTTGTGTTACAGTGATTTGATTGTTTGTGTTACAGTGACTTGATTGTTTTTGTTACAGTGATTTGGTTGTGTGTGTTACAGTGATTCGATTGTTTGTGTTACAAGGACTTGATTGTTTGTGTTACAGGGACTTGATTGTTTGTGTTACAGGGACTTGTTGTTTGTGTTACAGTGACTTGATTGTTTGTGTTACAGTGATTTGGTTGTTTGTTTTACAGTGATTTGGTTGTGTGTGTTACAGGGACTTGTTGTTTGTGTTACAGTGACTTGATTGTTTGTGTTACAGTGACTTGGTTGTTTGTTTTACAGTGGTTTGGTTGTGTGTGTTACAGTGATTAGGGTGTTTGTGTTACAATGATTTGGTTGTTTGTGTTACAGTGATTTGGTTGTGTGTGTTACAGTGATTTGGTTGTTTGTGTTACAGTAATTTGGTTGTTTGTTTTACAGTGATTTGGTTGTGTGTGTTACAGTGATTTGATTGTTTGTGTTACAGTGACTTGTTGTTTGTGTTACAGTGATTTGGTTGTTTGTGTTACAGTGACTTGATTGTTTGTGTTACAGGGACTTGATTGTTTGTGTTACAGTGACTTGTTATTTGTGTTACAGGGACATGATTGTTTGTGTTACAGTGATTTGGTGTTTGTGTTACAGTGACTTGATAGTTTGTGTTACAGTGACTTCATATTTGTGTTACAGTGACTTGATTGTTTGTGTTACAGGGACTTGATTGTTTGTGTTACAGTGACTTGTTGTTTGTGTTACAGGGACTTTATTGTTTGTGTTACAGTGATTTGGTTGTGTGTGTTACAGTGATTTGGTTGTTTGTGTTACAGTGACTTGATTGTTTGTGTTACAGGGACTTGATTGTTTGTGTTACAGTGACTTGTTGTTTGTGTTACAGGGACTTTATTGTTTGTGTTACAGTGATTTGGTTGTGTGTGTTACAGTGATTTGGTTGTTTGTGTTACAGTGACTTGATTGTTTGTGTTACAGTGACTTGATTGTTTGTGTTACAGTGACTTGATTGTGTGTGTTACAGCGACTTGATTGTTTGTGTTACAGTGATTTGATTGTTTGTGTTACAGTGACTTGATTGTTTTTGTTACAGTGATTTGGTTGTGTGTGTTACAGTGATTCGATTGTTTGTGTTACAGGGACTTGATTGTTTGTGTTACAGGGACTTGATTGTTTGTGTTACAGGGACTTGTTGTTTGTGTTACAGTGACTTGATTGTTTGTGTTACAGTGATTTGGTTGTTTGTTTTACAGTGATTTGGTTGTGTGTGTTACAGGGACTTGTTGTTTGTGTTACAGTGACTTGATTGTTTGTGTTACAGTGACTTGGTTGTTTGTTTTACAGTGGTTTGGTTGTGTGTGTTACAGTGATTAGGGTGTTTGTGTTACAATGATTTGGTTGTTTGTGTTACAGTGATTTGGTTGTGTGTGTTACAGTGATTTGGTTGTTTGTGTTACAGTGATTTGGTTGTTTGTTTTACAGTGATTTGGTTGTGTGTGTTACAGTGATTTGATTGTTTGTGTTACAGTGACTTGTTGTTTGTGTTACAGTGATTTGGTTGTTTGTGTTACAGTGACTTGATTGTTTGTGTTACAGGGACTTGATTGTTTGTGTTACAGTGACTTGTTATTTGTGTTACAGGGACTTGATTGTTTGTGTTACAGTGATTTGGT
This sequence comes from Mytilus galloprovincialis, assembly GCF_965363235.1. Classification (NCBI taxonomy): domain Eukaryota; kingdom Metazoa; phylum Mollusca; class Bivalvia; order Mytilida; family Mytilidae; genus Mytilus; species Mytilus galloprovincialis. Next base: position 3,005,199 of record NC_134847.1, read on the forward strand.
GTTTGTGTTACAGTGACTTGATAGTTTGTGTTACAGTGACTTCATATTTGTGTTACAGTGACTTGATTGTTTGTGTTACAGGGACTTGATTGTTTGTGTTACAGTGACTTGTTGTTTGTGTTACAGGGACTTGATTGTTTGTGTTACAGTGACTTGGTGTTTGTCTTACAGTGACTTGATTGTTTGTGTTACAGTGACTTCATATTTGTGTTATAGTGACTTGATTGTTTGTGTTACAGTGACATGATTGTTTGTGTTACAGTGACTTGATTGTTTGTGTTACAGTGACTTGATTTTTGTGTTACAGGGACTTAATTGTTTGTGTTACAGTGACTTGTAGTTTGTGTTACAGGGACTTGATTGTTTGTGTTACAGTGACTTGGTTGTTTGTGTTACAGTGACTGGATTGTTTGTGTTACAGGGACTTGATTGTTTGTGTTACAGTGACTTGTTTTTTTGTGTTACAGTGACTTGATATTTTGTGTTACAGTGACTTGTTGTTTGTGTTATAGTGACTTGGTTGTTTGTGTTACAGTGACTTGATTGTTTGTGTTACAGGGACTTAATTGTTTGTGTTACAGTGACTTATTGTTTGTGTTACAGGGACTTGATTGTTTGTGTTACAGTGACTTGATTGTTTGTGTTACAGTGACTTCATATTTGTGTTACAGTGACTTGATTGTGTGTGTTACATCACTGAAGAGACATATATTGTCGAAATGCGCATCTGGTGCAAGAAAATTGGTACCGTTAATTTTATTACTACCACTGGGTCGATGCCTCTGCTGGTGGACTATTAGTCCCCGAGGGTATCACCACCCCAGTAGCCAGTACTTCGGTACTGGCATGAAAATACGGATTTTTTGTGTTATTAAAATTTACTGTTACAAAATGATAGAAATTATTATAAATTAAGGAATGTATCTCCCTCATGCAAAGCTCTGATTCCTTTCACGGATTTGGCTATACTTTTTTGACCTTTTGGATTATAGCTCTTCATCTTTTATATAAGCTTTTGATTTCAAATATTTTGGCCACGAGCATCACTGAAGAGACATATATTGTCGAAATGCGCATCTGGTGCAAGAAAATTGGTACCGTTAATTTTATTACAGTGATTAAGGTGTTTGTGTTACAGTGACTTGGTGTTTGTGTTACAGTGACTTGATTGTTTGTGTTACAGGGACTTGTTGTTTGTGTTACAGTGACTTGTTGTTTGTGTTACAGTGACTTGATTGTTTGTGTTACAGTGACTTGTTGTTTGTGTTACAGTGACTTGATTATTTGTGTTACAGTGATTTGGTTGTGTGTGTGTTACAGTGACTTGATTGTTTGTGTTACAGGGACTTGTTACAGTGCCTTGATTGTTTGTGTTACAGTGACTTGATTGTTTGTGGTACAGGGACTTGTTGTTTGTGTTACAAGGACTTGTTGTTTGTGTTACAGTGACTTGATTGTTTGTGTTACAGTGACTTGATTGTTTGTGTTACAGTGACTTGATTGTTTGTGTTACAGTGATTTGGTTGTGTGTGTTACAGTGATTTGGTTGTTTGTGTTACAGTGACTTGATTGTTTGTGATACAGTGACTTGATTGTTTGTGTTACAGTGACTTGATTGTGTGTGTTACAGCGACTTGATTGTTTGTGTTACAGTGATTTGATTGTTTGTGTTACAGTGACTTGATTGTTTGTGTTACAGTGATTTGGTTGTTTGTGTTACAGTGATTTGATTGTTTGTGTTACAGGGACTTGATTGTTTGTGTTACAGGGACTTGATTGTTTGTGTTACAGTGATTTGGTTGTTTGTGTTACAGTGACATGATTGTTTGTGTTACAGGGACTTGATTGTTTGTGTTACAGTGTCTTGATTGTTTGTGTTACAGGGACTTGATTGTTTGTGTTACAGGGACTTGTTGTTTGTGTTACAGTGACTTGATTGTTTGTGTTACAGGGACTTGATTGTTTGTGTTACAGGGATTTGATTGTTTGTGTTACAGGGACTTGATTGTTTATGTTACAGTGACTTGTTGTTTGTGTTACAGGGACTTGATTGTTGGTGTTACAGTGACTTGGTGTTTGTGTTACAGTGACTTGATTTTTTTTGTTACAGTGACTTCATATTTGTGTTACAGTGACTTGATTGTTTGTGTTAAAGTGACTTGTTGTTTGTGTTACAGGGACTTGTTGTTTGTGTTACAGTGACTTGATTGTTTGTGTTAAAGTGACTTGTTGTTTGTGTTAAAGTGACATGATTGTTTGTGTTACAGGGACTTGATTATTTGTGTTACAGTGACTTGTTGTTTGTATTACAGTGACTTGATTGTTTGTGTTACAGGGACTTGATTGTTTGTGTTACAGTGTCTTGATTGTTTGTGTTACAGGGACTTGATTGTTTGTGTTACAGGGACTTGTTGTTTGTGTTACAGTGACTTGATTGTTTGTGTTACAGGGACTTGATTGTTTGTGTTACAGTGATTTGATTGTTTGTTTTACAGGGATTTGGTTGTGTGTGTTACAGGGACATGTTGTTTGTGTTACAGTGACTTGATTGTGTGTGTTACAGTGACTTGGTTGTTTGTTTTACAGTGGTTTGGTTGTGTGTGTTACAGTGATTAGGGTGTTTGTGTTACAGTGATTTGGTTGTTTGTGATACAGTGATTTGGTTGTGTGTGTTACAGTGATTTGGTTGTTTGTGTTACAGTGATTTGGTTGTTTGTTTTACAGTGATTTTGGTTGTGTGTGTTACAGTGATTTGATTCTTTGTGTTACAGTGACTTGTTGTTTGTGTTACAGTGATTTGGTTGTTAGTGTTACAGTGACTTGATTGTTTGTGTGACAGGGACTTGATTGTTTGTTTTACAGTGACTTGTTGTTTGTGTTACAGGGACTTGATTGTTTGTGTTACAGTGACTTGGTGTTTGTGTTACAGTGACTTGATAGTTTGTGTTACAGTGACTTCATATTTGTGTTACAGTGACTTGATTGTTTGTGTTACAGGGACTTGATTGTTTGTGTTACAGTGACTTGGTGTTTGTGTTACAGTGACTTGATTGTTTGTGTTACAGTGACTTCATATTTGTGTTATAGTGACTTGATTGTTTGTGTTACAGTGACATGATTGTTTGTGTTACAGTGACTTGATTGTTTGTGTTACAGTGACTTGATTGTTTGTGTTACAGGGACTTAATTGTTTGTGTTACAGTGACTTGTTGTTTGTGTTACAGGGACTTGATTGTTTGTGTTACAGTGACTTGGTTGTTTGTGTTACAGTGACTTGATTGTTTGTGTTACAGGGACTTGATTGTTTGTGTTACAGTGACTTGTTGTTTTTGTTACAGTGACTTGATATTTTGTGTTACAGTGACTTGTTGTTTGTGTTATAGTGACTTGGTTGTTTGTGTTACAATGACTTGATTGTTTGTGTTACAGGGACTTCATATTTGTGTTACAGTGACTTGATTGTGTGTGTTACAGTGATTAAGGTGTTTGTGTTACAGTGACTTGTTGTTTGTGTTACAGTGACTTGATTGTTTGTGTTACAGGGACTTGTTGTTTGTGTTACAGTGACTTGTTGTTTGTGTTACAGTGACTTGATTGTTTGTGTTACAGTGACTTGATTGTTTGTGTTACAGTTACTTGATTGTTTGTGTTACAGTGACATGATTGTGTGTGTTACAGTGATTTGATTGTTTGTGTTACAGTGATTTGGTTGTTTGTTTTACAGTGATTTGGTTGTGTGTGTTACAGTGATTTGATTGTTTGTGTTACAGTGACTTGTTGTTTGTGTTACAGTGATTTGGTCGTTTGTGTTACAGTGATTTGATTGTTTGTGTTACAGTAACTTGATTGATTGTGTTACAGTGACTTGTTGTTTGTGTTACAGTGACTTGTTGTTTGTGTTACAGTGACTTGATTGTTTGTGTTACAGTGACTTGATTGTTTGTGTGACAGGGACTTGTTGTTTGTGTTACAGTGACTAGTTGTTTGTGTTACAGTGACTTGATTGTTTGTATTACAGGGACTTGATTGTTTATGTTACAGTGTCTTGATTGTTTGTGTTACAGGGACTTGATTGTTTGTGTTTCAGGGACTTGTTGTTTGTGTTACAGTCACTTGATTGTTTGTGTTAAAGGGACTTGATTGTTTGTGTTACAGGGATTTGATTCTTTGTGTTACAGGGACTTGATTGTTTGTGTTACAGTGACTTGTTGTTTGTGTTACAGGGACTTGATTGTTTGTGTTACAGTGACTTGGTGTTTGTGTTACAGTGACTTGATTGTTTTTGTTACATTGACTTCATATTTGTGTTACAGTGACTTGATTGTTTGTGTTACAGTGACTTGATTGTTTGTGTTACAGGGACTTGTTGTTTGTGTTACAGTGACTTGATTGTTTGTGTTAAAGTGACTTGTTGTTTGTGTTAAAGTGACATGATTGTTTGTGTTACAGGGACTTGATTATTTGTGTTACAGTGATTTGTTGTTTATGTTACAGTGACTTGATTGTTTGTGTTACAGGGACTTGATTGTTTGTGTTACAATGTCTTGATTGTTTGTGTTACAGGGACATGATTGTTTGTGTTACAGGGACTTGTTGTTTGTGTTACAGTGACTTGATTGTTTGTGTTACAGGGACTTGATTGTTTGTGTTACAGTGACTGGGTGTTTGTGTTACAGTGACTTAATTGTTTGTGTTAAAGTGACTTCATATTTGTGTTACAGTGACATGATTGTTTGTGTTACAGTGTCTTGATTGTGTGTGTTACAGTGACTTGATTGTTTGTGTTACAGTGACTTGTTGTTTGTGTTACAGTGACTTGTTGTTTGTGTTACAGTGCCTTGATTGTTTGTGTTACAGTGACGTGTTGTTTGTGTTACAGTGACTTGTTGCTTGTGTTACAGTGACTTGATTGTTTGTGTTACAGGGACTTGATTGTTTGTGTTACAGTGACTTGATTGTTTGTGTTACAGTGACTTGTTGTTTGTGTTACAGGGACTTGATTGTTTTTGTTACAGTGACTTGATAATTTGTGTTACAGGGACTTGTTGTTTGTGTTATAGTGACTTGATTGTGTGTGTTACAGTGACTTGATATTTGTGTTACAGTGACTTGTTTTTGTGTTTTACAGTGACTTGATATTTGTGTTACAGTGACTTGGTTTTTTGTGTTACAGTGACTTGATTGTTTGTGTTACAGGGACTTGATTGTTTGTGTTACAGGGACTTGTTGTTTGTGTTACAGTGACTTGTTGTTTGTGTTACAGTGACTTGATTGTTTGTGTTACAGTGATTTGGTTGTTTGTGTTACAGTGACTTGTTGTTTGTGTTACAGTGACTTGATTATTTGTGTTACAGGGACTTGATTGTGTGTGTTACAGTGACTTGATTGCTTGTGTTACAGTGACTTGATTGTTTGTGTTACAGGGACTTGATTGTTTGTGTTACAGTGACTTGTTGTTTGTGTTACAGTGACTTGATTGTTTGTATTACAGTGACTTGATATTTTGTGTTACAGGGACTTGATTGTTTGTGTTACAGTGACTTGATTGTTTGTGTTACAGTGACTTGTTGTTTGTGTTACAGGGACTTGATTGTTTGTGTTACAGTGACTTGTTGTTTGTGTTACAGGGACTTGATTGTTTGTGTTACAGCGACTTGATTGTTTGTGTTACAGGGACTTGTTGTTTGTGTTACAGTGACTTGATTGTGTGTGTTACAGTGACTTGATATTTGTGTTACAGTGACTTGATTGTGTGTGTTACAGTGACTTGATATTTGTGTTACAGGGACTTGTTGTTTGTGTTACAGTGACTTGATTGTTTGTGTTACAGAGACTTGATTGTGAGTGTTACAGTGATTTGTTGTTTGTGTTACAGGGACTTGATTGTGAATGTTACAGTGACTTGATTGTTTGTGTTACAGGGACTTGATTGTGAGTGTTACAGTGACTTGTTGTTTGTGTTACAGGAATTTGATTGTAAGTGTTGATGAACACCTATTGCAGTTTATTTAAAATTCTGACATGACTGCGTGTTTGATTCAATGAAATTGTTAAATTGGTCATACATTTAACCAACTTATGTAGGACACCCGTCAAATGAAAGAGCAAAGTGTTACAATTAAGCATACTTCAGATTTTAATTCCACTAAGTAGCTGTTATGAAAAATTAGCAAAAAATGTCTATTCTATGTTATTGGAAGGAGTTATTTAAAAGGTGAGAGTATTTTATTTTTAAACTGATAAAAACAGTTCTATTTTGAGGTTTTAAATTATTTCTTCTAAAATGTTGTTTTCTATAGGCTTTTACGAAGTTTTAAAGGGAGATTAGACCAATTATATAAAAAAAAATATATATATAAAGTTATCTCTCTAATGAAACTTGTTGACAACATATCTTAACTGATCATGAACATATATTGTACTGAAAATTGCATGTTTAGATTCAAACTGATGTCTGATTCTTACAAAATATAGAAGACGTTTTTAAAAGGAATAGTATGAACATTTACTCTTTAATTGGACATGTTTATAGGAATATCAATATATAGGCCTTCTGCAATTGAAATTTTTCTTTAGTTGCTTTGTCATTAATCAAACATTGATTGTTCAGGTTTGTATCGGTTCAAATTTTATAATACTGTATACTTTTTATAGGGATTTGCTTATTGTTGAACGTCCGCATACAGTAATTTATTGTTCCTTAGATCTGCGTCAGTATGTACCCTGGTAGATAGTTGTCTCAACGGTATTCCCGTATGTTTATATACATGTAAATTGGTAATCAGTTGTCCGATTATCTAAAAGATATTTTGCCTCCCCCATTTTATTCCGAAATTTCCCAGCTAAAATTTGTGAAATAGCCAAACGGTAACAGATCCATTTATCAAGGCCCATACTACATCTAGGCTCTGAAACAATGTTAACATAGCTTTACAATATTTAAATTCTATACATACCTTTATCAGAGGGTTTCCAAAAAATTATGATTTTTTTTTTTAACTTTTTTTTTCAATTTTGGAAGGTTTTCTGTTTATTGTAAGCTGTTGTTTGAGATATAAATGTGATTTTAAATATTTCTACTTTGTACTTATAATACATATTGCTTGTCATGAGTGATTTTCAATATTTCCATTTTTTCAGTACAATTTATAAAATATTCCGCCTTCCTGTTTTCGTTGATATCAATGATACAAATCTAAGTTTTAAATTCAAATTAATAATTGCTAGTCACAAAATTTGTTAGTTTCCTTTTACAGTTATGTTTGTATTGTTTAAGATAGATTCAAGATTGAAACTTTCCGGTTTCCTATTTTCTGAGATGTAATGATAAAATCTTTGTTTTGTCTAAACATATTTTCCCCTGTCATGAACTTTTGCGAGTTTCCTTATGCATTCATGGTTATGATGTTTGAAATAAAGTTATTGTAATAGACAGTTGTTCCATTATATAATAAATCTGAAATATACCAAGTTTCATCGAATGTTTTTTAATTAAAAACAATGATTAAAGACTTTCACTTTTGAATTTTCCTCGATATTTTAGTTCTTTTACTTTCTTTTACTATCCTTAGCACATATACTTTCTGTAGCAATTTCAGTTATGTCTTAGCTTTTTCTGCATTGATAAACCTGCCTTAAAGCCACCGGTCATCGATTTAAATCTTTTAAAAATCTAGTTAATCGGTAACATTCGGTAATCATATTAAACCTCCCTATTTGCTGGTGGATAGTTGTCTGATCGGTAATGATACCAAATCTCATTTTTTTCTGGTAGATATTTGTCTCATCGACAAACATACCAAATCGTCCTATTTTCTGGTGGGTAGTTGTCTCAATGGTATTCATACTAAATCTCCTTTTTTCTGGCAGATAGTAGTCTGTTCTGTAATAATACCAAATCTCCTTTTTTTCGGGTGGATAGTTGTTTGATCGGTATTCATACCACACATCCAAATTTCTGGTGAATTGTTGTCTCATCGGTAATCATACCAAATCTCCTTATTTTCTGGTGGATTTTTGTCTCATAGATAATCATACCAAATGTACTTATTTTCAGGTGGATAGTTGTCTAATAGGTAGTCGTACCAAATTTTCTTACTTTCTGGTGGATAGTTTTCTCATCAGCAATTATACCAAATCTCCTTATTTTCTGGGTTATAGTTGTTTCATCGGTAATCATACCAATTCTCCTGATTTTCTGGTGGATAGTTGTCTTATCGATAATCATACCAAATTTCCTTATTTTCTGGTCGAGAGTTGACTCATTGGTAATCAAACCAACTCTCATTAATTCTGGTGGATAGTTATATCATCACTAATCATTTCAAATCTCCTTATTTTCAGGTGGATGGTAGTTTTATTGAAAATTATACCAAATCTTCTTATTTTCTGTTGGATAGTTGTCTCATCTGTAGTCATACCAAATTCTCCTTATTTTCTGTTGGATAGTTGTCTCATCTGTAGTCATACCAAATCTCCTTATTTTCTGGTCGATAGTTGGCTCATTAATAATCAAACCAATTCGTTTGTATTTCTAGTGGATAGTTGTCTCATTTGTAATATACCAAACCTCCTAATTTTCTGGTAGATAGTTCTCTCATCGGTAATCATACCAAATCTCCTTGTTTTTTGGTTGATAGTTATCACATCAGTACTCATACCAAGCCTCCTTATTTTCTGGTGGATGGTTGTCTCATTGGTAATCATACAAACTCTCTTCATTTTCTGGTGGATAGTTGTTTCATTGGTATCCTACAAAGTTTCCTTTTTCTGGTGGATAGTTATCTTATCGGTAATCATACCAACTCTCTTCATTTTCTGGTGGATAGTTGTTTCATTGGTTATCCTACAAAGTTTCCTTTTTCTGGTGGAAAGTTGTCTCTTCGGAAATCATACCATATCTCTTGAATTTCTAGTGGATAGTTTAGGTAGTAAACCAAATCTCCTTATTTTCTGGTCGATAGTTGTCTCATTGGTAATCAGATCAAATCTCATCAATTCTGGTGGATAGTTGTATCATCCCTAATCATTTCAAATTTCCTTATTTTCAGGTGGATTGTTGTCTTATTGAAAACTTTATCAAATCTCCTTTTTGTTGGATAGATGTCTCACCTGTAATCATACCACAATCTCCTTATTTTCTGTTGGATGATGGTCTGATCGATAACCATACCAAATCTTCTTATTTTCTGGTGGATAGTTATCACATCGGTACTCATACCAAGTCTCCCTATTTTCTGGTGGATAGTTGTCTCATCAGTACTCATACCAAGTCTCCTTATTTTTTGGGTAATAATTGTTTCGTCGGTAATTATACCAAATCTCCTTATTTTCTGGTGGATAGTTTTCTCATCGGTAATCAGACCAAATCTCCTTATTTTCTGGTGGACAGTTGTCACGTCAGTACTCATACCAAGTCTCCTTATTTTCTGTTGGATAGTTTTCTCAAAAGTAATCATACCAGATCTCCTTATTTTCAGGCGGAATGTTGTCTTATATATTGTCATACCAAATCTTCTTACTTTTTGGTGGAAAGTTGTCTTATCATACCTAATCTCCTCATTTTCTGGGTAATAATTGTTTCATCGGTAATCATACCAACTCTCCTGATTTTCTGGTGGATAGTTGTCTCATCGGTAATAAGATCAACTCTCATTAATTCTGGTGGATAGTTGTATCATCGCTAATCATTTCCAATTTCCTTATTTTCTGGTGGATGATTGTATGATCGATAACCTTCCAAATCTTCTTTTTTTCTGGTAGATAGTTGTCTCATCGGTAGTCATACCAAATCTCCTTATTTCCTGATGGTTTTTTGTCTCATAGATAATCATACCAAATTTACTTATTTTCAGTTGGATAGTTGTCTAATAGGTAGTCGTACCAAATCTCATTATTTTCTGTTGGATAGTTGTCTCATCCGAAATAATACCAAATTCTCCTTATTTTCTGGTTGATGATTATCTGATTGATAATCATACCAAATCTTCTTATTTTCTGGTCGATAGTTGTCTCATTGGTAATCAAACCAACTCTCATTAATTCTGGTGAATAGTTGTATCATCGCTAATCATTTCAAATCTCCTTATTTCCAGGTGGATTGTTGACTTATTGAAAACTATACCAAATCACCATATTTCCTGTTTGATATTTGTCTCGTCGGAAATCATACCATATCTCTTGAATTTCTGGTGGATAGCTGTCTCATAGGTAGTATACCAAAATCTCCTTATTTTCTGGTAGATAGTTTTCTCATCGGTAATCAGACTAAATCTCCTTATTTTCTGGTGGATAGTTGTCACATCGGTACTCATACCAAGTCTCCTTATTTTCTGTTGGATAATTGTCTCATAGGTAATCACACCAGCTGTCCTGATTTTCTGATGGGTAGTTTTCTCATCGGTAATCTTACCAAATCTCCTTATTTTCTGGTTGATAGTAGTCTTATCGATGATCATACCAAATCTCCTAATTTTGAGGGTAATAATTGTCTCATCGGTAGTCATACCAAATCTCCTTATTTTTCTGGTCGATAGTTGTCTCATTGGCAATCAAACCAACTCTAATTAATTCTGGTGGATAGTTGTATCATCGCTAATCATTTCAAATCTCCTTATTTTCAGGGGGATTGTTGACTTATTGAAAACTATACTAAATCACCTTATTTCCTGTTGGATAGTTGTCTCAACTGTAATCATACCAAAATCTTCTTTTTTTTCTTGTGAATGGTTCTCTAATCGATAATCATACCAAATCTCTTTATTATCTGGTCGATAGTTGTCTCATTTATAATTAAACCAAATCACTTTAATTTCTCATGGATAGTTGTCGCATACCAAATTTCCATATTTTCTGATTGATAGTTATCACATCAGTACTCATACCAAGTCTCCTTATTTTCTGGTGGATAGTTGTCTCATCGGCAATCATACCAAATCTCCTTATTTTCTGGTTGATAGTTGTTTTATCGATAATCATTTCAAATTTGCTTATTTTTAGGTGGATTTTTGTCTTATTGGTAATATACCAAATCTCCTTATTTATCCTACTAAGTTTCCTTTTTCTGATGGATAGTTGTGTCATCGGAAAGCATACCAAATCTCTTTAATTTCTGGTGGATAGTTGTCTCATCGGTAGTTTACTAAATCTCCGTATTTTCTGGTAGATAGTTGTCTCATCGGTAATCACACAATATCTCCTTATTTTCTGGTGAATAGTTGTCATATCTGTACTCATACTAGGTCTCCTTATTTTCTTGTGGATTGTTGTCTGATCAGTAATCATACCAAATCTCCTAATTTTCTGGTCGATAGTTGTCTGATCAGTTATCATACCATATTTTCTTATTTTCATAAACATGTACATCATGCATCAGTGTCCCGATTATCTTGTAGATAATCTGCCACCCTTTGTCTCTGATTTAACCATATAATCTGTGCAATAGCCAATTATAACTGTCCCTACTACTTATAAGCTATCGAAACAATGTAAACATATCTATAATACAATGTATATGCAAGTTTAATCAATTCCTTTATAATAGGTTTGAACAAAATCATGATATTCAATCTATTTTTTTTCAGTTTTGTATGATTTTTATTAAACGAATCATTTAACTAAAATATACAATTATTTGACTTCAAATATTTCTACTTTTACAGAATACATTATAAATATTGTTTATCAGCAGTGATTTTACAATTGACACACTTTTCGGTTTCCTTATTTTCCCCTTGATTTCAGGATACAAATCTTAGTTTTAAAACTCAGATTACTTATTTTGGGTCGTGAATTGTGTTATTTTCCTCATACAGTTATGTTGTTATTGTTTCAAGTAGAGTTACAATTGAAAAAATTCCAGGTTTCCGTTTTTCTGAGATTTGATGACAAAATCTTAGTTTTTGTCTAAAAATACTTTTTCCGGTCATGAACATTTGTCAGTTTCCTTATTTACTTATCATGCTTATGTTTTTGATGTTTAAAATAAAGTTTTATTGTAACAAACATGTTGTTCCACATTTAACTCTGTAGACTTTTGTTATATCAAAGAAGATGTAATCGGTTTAAAAAAAGGAAAAGGGATAAATACAACAGCAAAAGTACTTGTTTAAAAACGAAAACTCTTTAATAGAGTGTGGTGTTTTAAAACAAATGTAATTATGAAATAGTATGTCTAATGTGGTCTCAATAATTGTACGGATATAAGTGCGGTTTTCTTATATGAATGAAATGTATATGTCATCATAATTTGCATTTTTCATTTGCTTGAAATATGAAAATAAGGAGATGTGGTATAATTGAAAATGAGACAACTATCCAACAAGGTTCTAATAAAGTAGATGTAACAGTTATAGGCAGCTGTGCACGCCTGACTTAAATAAAAGCATACTGTCTCATGTCTGATTCAAATGCCACCATGCTGTCTATTGTATACCTACAAAGACTCCATACTGTCACATTTCTGAGTACAATGTTACCTGGCTGTCCCATGTCTGACTCCAATGATCATTATATTGCATGCCTCATTCCAATAACTTCATAATGCCCCATGATAATGTTTATCCCAATAACACTATGCTGTGTATTGCCTGACTTCAATGATTCCATGCTGTCCAATTTCTGACTTTAATGACACCATGATGTCCAATGTCTTACTTCAATGTCTCCAGCTATTCCATGACTGACTACAATCCTGTCATGCTTTTTCAAAACTGCTTCCAAAGATCTCATGTCTGACTTAAATGACACCATACTGTCACATGTCTTTACAATGACACAATGCTATCCGATGCCTTTCTCATATACCCAAATCCTGATTGCGATGTTTTCATACTGTATCATGTCTGATTTCAATAAAACAATGCTACCCTATGCCTGACTCAAAAACCAGTATAATGTCCCATGTCTGGTTCTAATGCCGCATGTCTGTCTCATGTCTGACTTTAATGACTACATACTGTCCCATTTCTGACTCTAATGACCACATGCTGTTCCATGTCTGATTCCAATGACACAATGATATCCAATGTCTGGCTTCCATACTGACTATTTTTTTAATCCATTGACACTATGCTGTCCTTTACTCCAATTACTCCATGCTGTCTTATAACATTCTCCAATGAAACAATGATGTCCTATGTCTGACTTTAATGACTCCATACTGTCACCTTTCTGACTCCAATGACACCATGCTGTCGAATGTTTTATTCCATTAACTCCGAGCTACCCCATGTCTGACTACGTACAATCCTATCATGCTGTCCCAAACCTGATTCGTATGATTTCATTCTGTTTCACGCCTGACTTAAATAAAAGCATGTTGTCTCATGTATGATTTCAATGCCACTATGTTGTCCAATATCTGACTACAACGACTCTATATTGTCACATTTTTGAGAACCATGATACCTTGTTGGCCAATGTCTGACTACCATTACACCATTATATTTCATGGCAAACTCCAACGACTCCATACTGCACCATGATTTTTTCCGAATGACATTGTGCCGTCCCATATCTGACTCCAATGACGCCATGATGTCAAATATCTTACTTCAATGACTGGAGCTATCCAATGTCTAACTACAATCAAATCGTGATATCCCAAACCTGATTCCAATGATGTCATGCTTGACTTCAATGACTCCATGCTGTTCAATTTCTGACTCCAATGACAACACGATGTCCAATGTCTTACTTCAATGACTTCAGCTATTCCATGTCTGACTACAGTCCAATCCTGCTTTTCCAAAACTGATTCCAAAGATTTCATACTGTTTCATGCCTGACTTCAATGACACCATGCTGTCCCATGTCTTCTTCGAATGAAGCAATGCTATCCGAATCTTGACTCAAATACCGCCAGGTTTTTCCATGTCTGACTAGAATGTCACAATTCTGTTAACTTCTGACTCCAATGATACAATTATTTTTAATGTCTTACTCCAAAAACTCTATACTGCCACATGATATTTCCCAATAACACTGTGATGTCCCATGTCTGTCTGCAATGACTTCATACTATCCTTATTTCTGACTCCAATAACACCATGATGTTAATGTCTTACTTAAATGCCTTCAGCTATACCATGTCAGACGAAAACTCAATAATGATTTCCTTTATCTTATTCCAATGATTTCGTACTGTCTCATGTCTGACTTCAATGACTCCATACTGTCACATTCTGACTCCAATGATACCATAATGTCAATGTTTTACTTCAATGACTTCAGTTATTCCATGCGTGACTACAAGCCCATCATGCTGTACCAAATCTGATTTCCCTACTGTCTCAAACCTGACTTCAATTAATCCATACTACCCCATGTTATTCCTCAACAACACTGTGCTGTCCCATATCTGACTTCAATGAATCAATACTGTCCAATATCTGACTTCAATGACATCATAATGTCAATTTCTTACTCTAATGATTCCAGTTATTCCATGCACGACTACAATTCCATCATGGTGTCCAAAATCGGATTCCCCTACTGTGTGAAGAATGACTTCAATGACACCATGCTGTCCCATGTCTTATTCCAATGACATCATGCTATGGGATTTCTGACTTTGATACCACCTCACTGTTCAATTCTGCCTTCATTGACTCCAGTCTGTCCCATTTCTAACTTTCATGACACCATTCTGTCCCATGTGTGACTCTAATGACACCAGTATATGTCATTCCTTACTTAAATGAGTACATGCTGTCCATTCCTGACTTTAATAAAATTATACTATCTCATGTCTGACTTTAATGACTACATACTGTCCCATTTCTGACTCCAATTACACCATGCTCTCCAATGGCTTACTCCAGTGATGCAATGCCTGACCAAATCCTATCAAGCTATCCAAAACTGGATTGCAATGATTTCATACCGTCTCAACCTGACTTTAATGACGTCATGCTTACCATGTCTTATTAATGTAACAAGTATAGCCGATGCCTGATATCACAATGTGTTTTCATAATATTCCCAAATGACTTTATGCTGTCCAATTTTGACTCCAATGACACTATGGTGTCCAATGTTTTACTCCAATGACTCCAGGCTTTAATATGCCTAACTAAAATCTTAGCATGCTTTCCCAAGACTGATTGCAATGAGTTCATTCTGTCTCATGTCTGACTTCAATGACACCATGAAGTCCCGTGTCTGACTCAAATTACTGCATTCTATTTTGTCCTTTATTTCAATGATTCCTTGCTGTTCCACGACTATCTCCAATGACACCATATTGTTTTTTGTCTGACTTCAATGACTCCATACTGTGCAATTCCTGACTCCAATGACACCATACTGTCCATTGTCTTAATCTAATGAAACCATTCAATCCCATGGCAGCCTCAAATGGCACTATGCTGTCCCATGTCTGACTTCAATGACTATAATGTCTTATGTATGCCTAACATGACCCCATGCTGTCCAACATCCTACTCCAATGACTCCATGCTATCCCATGCCTGACCATAATGATATCATACTGTCCCAAACCTGATTTAATTGATTTCAGACTTTAATAAAAGCAATGTGTCCAGTATTTAATTCCAATTCCACCATGCTTATCCATTTCTGACTACAATGACACCGTGCTGTTCCTTGTTTGACTCCAATTACACAAGGATATTGCATGCCTTACTCCAATGAATCCATACTGCCCAAAGATATTTCGTCTGACTTCAATGACTCAATACTGTCCCATTTCTGACTCCAATGACACAATTATGTCAATGTCACTCCAATGACTCCATACTATCGGATACCTGGTTACGTATATAATGCTTTCGAAAACCTGATTCCTAAGATTGTATACTGTATCATGCCCGACTTGAATTTAAACCATGGAGTCCAATGTCTGATTCAATAACACCATGTTATCCCATGACTGACATCATTGCCACTATGCTGTCCCATATCGCCTGATTCTTATGGTGCTGTGCTATTTCATACCTCATTTTCATACCACCATGCTGTCCCAGGTCTGACTTCAATAACTCCAAACTGTCCAGTGTCTGACTCCAATGACACTATGTTGTCCCATATCTGACTCCATGCTATCTAAAGTTTGACTCCAATGACACCTTGATATCCCATGTCTGATTTTCAATACCACTGTGCTGTTAAATGGTTGATTCCAATGACAACCATGCTGTCCCATGTCTGACTCGAATGACACCTTGCTGTCATATGTCTGGCTGCCTGCAAGGACATCATGCTGTCGCATTTCTGAATTCAATGACACAATGCTATCCTAAGTCTGATAATAATCGCTACATCCTGTTTCATGTCTGATTCGATGCTGCCCAGTGATGTATGATTCCAATTACACAATGCTGCCAAATGCCTGACTCTTATGACACAATGCTGTTCCATGTCTGACTCCAGTGACTCCATGCTGTTCTATATCTGACTTCATGCTGCTATCATTTTAGACTCAAATAACACAATGTTGTCCAATGTATGACTCTAACGACACAGTGCTTGCTGTCCCATGTCTGACTTCAACGACTCTTTTTTGTCCCATGTCTGACTCTGATGGTACTCTGCTGTCCCAAGTCTGACTTTAATGACTCCCTGCTGTCTCATATGTAAAACATAGACAGTATTTGCATTTTCTAACAAATGTTGTATCATAGCATCCTATCTTCATTTTTATCAAGAAACTCATTTCTAAATTCATTTGTTGGTATAATCACCCAAGCATTGTGTATCCTATGTTTATTCATTACCTACTCAGAACACATGTTAGCAACATTAAGACAAGTCAGACAATGCACAGTTTATTATCCTTTAAGAAGTGACTGTACCAAGCCAAGAATATGCTTATTGTTATATTGTGTTTCTTTTGTGTCATTTGTTTCCTTTTATATTTAAGTGTGAATTCACATTATTATAAGTCGTGGCACGGTACTTTCTATCCCCAATTCATGTATTTAGTTTTGATGTGATATCTTTTATTTTCATCGGATTTTGTCTAATGCTTAGTTCGTTTCTGTGTGTGTTAAATTTGAATGTTGTGTCGTCATTCTCTTGTATTTAATGCGTTTCCCTCGGTGTTGGTTTGTGACCCAGTTTCTATCGATTTATGAGTTTTGAACATTGGTATACTACTGTTGCCTTTATTTATAAGTTAAATGATCTGTGCCTCATTGTCAATGCTACAACATCTTCTTATGTATTTAAAACAGGCTCCTGACTAGGCACAAAAACCTGAATAGTTATTTTAACATGTACTGTTGAAAACAAGAATGTTTGCATTGATGTTGCCATACGAAGACATCATTTTTGTAGTGCAAATCATAGAAAGTCTTGTAAGAAAAAAACTTTTATTTTCATATATGTTTTGGAACATTTGTGTCGCCTTTTTTTCAAAAGTAAACATATAGAATTTGATTCATCAATTCTCTCATAAGATGGCTAAAGGTATACGCTCTATAGAAGACTTTTGTACAAAAGTGATGTGAATTTCTTAATCATATATCTTAAAAAAAAGATATAAAGTATATATTTGACGTGAATAACTAAATGTACAGAGAAGAACGTTCATAAAAATTATCATTTCAGAGTACAACATGTGGCATAGATGATTTGTTGTATTAATAGTTTTGTTAGTTCAATATGCACTCCTCATTGTGAAAACAATGTGTTCCGTAACACAGCCGGACCACCATTCAGCAACAAAAGTCAAATCTGTAATAATGTAGTATAAACATCAAACAAGTTTGTAATCAAATATATACTTCTCAGTAACAATGACATAAACTGTCATTGATAATTTACTTTACAATACATTTCTAATCAAATACAGGTTGAAAACACAAAGAAGCTGGCTCTCCGTAGAAAGGAAATTTAAATACTTAACATGCTTAAGGACAGACAAATCAAATAAAACATTTCAGATGAAAAAAAATATCAATTACATCTATTAGATTGAACGCTGAGTTCACGTAAGAATTTACGACAAGGCTGTTGAGCAAGGTCGCATAGTAAAGACAAGGCCAAATTTATTGGCAAGGTCGTTTGTTGATGACAAGGCCAAATTTAATAGGCAAGGTCTCACTGACATGGCCAGTATGAAAAATAAATCTGGCAAGGTCATTTAATTATATTGTTAGCTTGTTGTACAGTAGATTATATTTTATTTCATATGCACGTTTTTCAGATATTTTTTCATGTGGAATATGGAAATCCTTGCCTAAGCCAGTCGACCAAGATTTGACATCTTTATCTAATTGCCTACCTGAGTTCTGTCTGCGTTCGAAGGCCGAGAATACCAAAAGAAAATATTCATATGCATTTAACAATTTCTGTAAGTGGTGTAATAACTATTTAAATGTTAAACCTTTACCAGCTTCAGATTTTTATGTTTCATTGTACTTAATACACCTGTCAAAGACATTTAATTCGTATGCTAAGGTTGAAGAAGCATATTATTCCATAAGCTGGGCTCATAAACTAGCAGGCTATCCAAACCCGTGTTATTCACTGTTGTGTATATCGGTTAAAGAAGGAGCTCATAGAAAGATCGGACATGCTATTGTAAGTAAAAAAGAACCAATTACACCAGATATTTTAAAGAAAATTGTTATTAAATATGGTCAAGAATGTAACAATCTTATAGAAATTAGAATTTGTTGTATGTGTCTTATAAGTTATGCAGGGTTCTTAAGGTTTTCTGAAATTGTAAATTTAAAAAGATCTGATTTAAAATTTAGTGATTCACATGTCTCTTTGCTCATAACGAAAAGCAAAACTGATCATTATAGAGAAGGCACACAGGTTTTAATTGCTAGAACAGATACACAAACATGTCCTGTTAGTATGTTGGAGAAATATTTATTATTATCTAATATTGACGCTTCATCTTCAGATTATATATTTAGATCCATGTATTTATGTAAAAAATATAAGTCTTATAAACTGAGAGGTCTTAAACCTTTATCATATACTAGAGTAAGAGAAATTATATTATCAGCTCTTGAATCTATCGGTTTAGATAAGTCGAAATTTGGATTACATAGCTTGAGATCAGGTGGAGCTACTGCAGCTGCATCAGCTGGCATTCAGGATAGATTATTCAAGAAGCATGGTAGATGGGCTTCAGATAAAGCCAAAGATGGCTATGTAAGAGAAAATATAAAAGAAAAACTGACAGTGTCTAAAAGTTTGGGAATATAATTTTCATAAATATACTTTATACATTGTATATGTACCACCTATGTTCACATCTCACATCTACTTGCATTTTTTGCTTTCTTTGTCTTTCGAAAGGCTGCTACAGCTGTAGGCACACTTATCCTATTTATGTGTTGTTTTATTTATTAAATAATTTATATTCGTTTGAGTTGGCGAATTAGAATATAAATATATTTATTAAAGGTATTAAGTCACATGACGTTGTAACGGTCAAGTGATTGTTTACTATAAACACGTGTGTGTGTTTATATCAAGCACATGGTGTGTGTTTACGTTCTATTTGATTGGATGGCATATACCCGTACTGCCGGTTTTACGGGTATATGCCCTCATGATTTTCGTGAAAAGCATGATTAAGTATTACTTAAGGGGGTAGCTTGAGAAAATTAAGTTATTCGAAGTTTGCCTATAGTACGACGTAGCAGCATTCGTTATTATGTTTACCCACCCACCCACCCCTTTTATGAGATGGTTATCGTTAATAGGAGTATATGCATTAGTACATTATATTAATATGAATTTTTCCTCTTTTGTAGATAGTTTTTGATTGTGTTACTGTTACTGTATATAACTGTGCTATTGTATGATTGGACTGATGGTAGTGTGCCTGAATTTAAAGTGAAGGACTTTAGGTTGGGAATGAAATTGAATGTAATGTAATATTAAAGGCTGCTACAGCTGTAGGCACACTTATCCTATTTATGTGTTGTTTTATTTATTAAATAATTTATATTCGTTTGAGTTGGCGAATTAGAATATAACTAGTATTTTATATACATATACATATAAACGGATCTACCATTTGTCGATACCTGAAACTTGGCATTGCACAAGGTCATGTTTTTCTCTTGCTGTTTATGACGTCTTTACACTAAATTCATTGGATGTTGGATGTGCACGGATTGATAGTTTAGTCTTAGATGAATGATGATTTTTTATTAGTTGCTAGTGGCTTTGAACTAGCTGTCAGATAACTGCGAGTACTCTCAGATCTGTTCATTGTGTCTTTTTGTGTCGGGATGTATAAGTATCCGGCCACGTCCACTTGTATTTGTTGTCCATATGATGAGTTAAGCCTTTTTCAACTGATTTTTATAGTTCGTTCTTATGTTATACTGTTATACCACTGTCCAAGTTTAGGGGGCGGGTTGGGATCCAGCTGACATGTTTAACCTCGCCACATTATTTATGTATGTGCCTGTTCCAAGTCATGAGCCTGTAATTCAGTGGTTGTCGTTTGTTTATGTGTTACATATGTGTTTTTCGTTAAATTTTTTTACATAAATAAAGCCGTTAGTTTTCTCGTTTGAATTGTTTTACATTGTCTTATCGGAGCCTTTTATAGCTGACTACGCGATGTGGGCTTTGTTTATTGTTGAAGGCCGTACGGTGACCTAAAGTTGTTAATGACTGTGTCATTTTTGTCTTTTGTGGATAGTTCTTTTTTATATATTCAGTCAAATTCACTGTAATGTAAATACCCAACAGAAACGAATGGAATTCCTGGGTTCACAGATGATGATATCTTAAGTAAATTAATAATTATGAAAATTAAAGAAATCCCATGTTGTGTGACTGCATCGGCGCAGTTTACACTTCAATAATCTCTTGAAAAGATGTGCTTAACTCCGTGATATTTTTTTTTTAAATTTCCATAGCATATTAGTTATCTCTCATTCGGAATGAGTTCTTCTGTCACTCATTGGAAATTCACTGTGCATTGCATGAACGACAGTAAGTTTTAATGATACACCTATATGGAGTTATTTTCTTTCAGAAGATAGCTCCTTCTTTTGTTAAGTCAACCTGGACGATTTCAAGTTTCAATTAATTTTGCTTCAAGGCATACTATTATGACCTGTGTAAGGTCATATTTTTCCTGATTAAACGAAATATATAGTTTACTTTAACATTCGATTCATTTGATATTTACAGTGCATTGTTGCCTGGAAATGGAAATATAAGAGCAGGTGATGCTACAGCGAAAGAAATTGTCACATCTAATGATTCAGCCTGAACTGCAGATACTATATATGATGATCTTGTAAATCTTGCGGTGAAGCTACAATAACACCCCCCTCCAAAAAAAACAAGAAAGAAAACAAAACTAGCAAACACACAAGCTAAAAATCTTAAGTGCAATTGGTTCCCAGTGACCATAAAAAAATATGACAGATTTATTACAGAACAGGTTCCAAAATTGTTATTGTTTGAAGCCTTGGGGGTGATTTAAATAATTCTTGCACGCGTTAAACAACCTTTCACAAAACTTCATATTATTTTTCTTTGCCTGCATGTATCAATGCCAGATTTTTATACAATGTATATCAAAGGTGTATATCAGACGGGTAACAGACACGTTAAAAATCAATGTTGATCAACTATTTTTATCATAGATGTGTCTGCTGGAGATACAAACGATTTTATTTTTTAGCCATGGCGTTGTCAGTTTTTTATTCATGTATGAGTTTGACTGTCCCTTTGGTATCTTTCGCCCCTCTTTATATAGAAAATTGCATTGTTAGTGCTCTCCCGTATTCAATTCTTGCCAGGCATTTATGCAATTCCGTATGTCCCTTGGACAGATAAAATATGATAATTTATGGGGACATTGGAACTTTTGTTTTTTTTTTTTTATCAAAATCAATGCGAACAGAAGAATGCATTATTACAGAGCCCTATGTGTGCCATGTAAATATAAATATTTTCGTTTGACAGAGATTTAATCTGGTGCGCACCAGTTTGAAATATCGTGTGCACGACTTTGAAACTCATGCGCAATCGTTTAAAACCGCAGTGCACGACTTTAAAACTAATGTGTACGACTATGAAACTCGTGTGCACGACTACGAAACTCGTGAATATGATTTATGATTTTTTTACATTTTAAAATTGGTGCGCATAATTTTCAAACGCAGTTTGACTGTCTCTATACTGGTTTAAAAGTTGTGTGCTACATTTTGAATGTCCTGCGCACGAGTTTGAAAGTCGTAAACCAGATTAAAACTTCAGCACACAAAAAATGATAATATTTACATAGCACGTCAGGGTCTATGAACTATTCTCAAAGACAATACACAGTGGAAACAAATAGTTCCAAAACAAAAACATAAATAAAAACCTGATCAACAATATTATCCAATTCCCTTTTAAAATATTCGTCTGTTATATGAGGGCTATTTTTTAAACTTGAAAAGTGTTTTTAATGTAATCGTAAACATTATCATACGACTGGAGCAAGATATATTTATTGGGCCTTTGACAACTCTTCAACTGTTTTTGTTTTTATACATCCTTGGGTTTCAAATATTTGGCTTTAAGCGTTCCTAATGAAGGTAAATTCAGAAAAACACTTCGGTTGAATAAAATTTATAACGTGATGTTTTAATTTGTTTATTTATGAATAATTTAATTTTGGATGTAACGCGTCTTCTGATTGGCTGACGTTATTTTGTTATCAGCCCATAGACATAATTTAGACATGTGACCGTGACGTCATCAACGTTTTTCCTGGTTTTCTACGATCTAAAATGGAATTTAGAATTAAATTATAAGAAATGATTTTTTTTTATTTATGAATATGTCTGTTTGCAAGTGTACACAAAATGCGCATTATCTGCCCTTCTTGGACTCCGATTCTGACAGTAACTGTAAATCTCTACTACTAGTTATACTACTACTACTTTTACTACTACTACTACTACTACTACTACTACTTCTAGTATTATCAGGTCTTTCCACTTTTCTGTGGAAAGACCTGTTGTTTTTCTTCTTTTCTTTTTTTTTCTTCCGCCTAATTTTGTTCTTGCGATAAATATTTGTTTCGCAATGTGTCGCTTAGATATTTAGAATATGATATCGAACAGTTTATGCGTAACCGAATACTTTTCTTTGTAGAAGTTATTTCGCCAAACACTGTTTTCCTTGTGTCCACGAATCCTTCGCAACCGTAAAAGATAAAAAAAATTTTTTTTTTAAATTGCTCGTTATATCCTTCGCATGATTTGTCCAATTTCGACCGAAGCAATATGAACGCTCCATATGAGACTTATTTCCCCTTTTGTATTTGAAATTTTGAAATGTATTTTAAACTGGAACACCATAAGTGATAGAGACCTAGGATCTTTTGATTTGAGGTGCTTGGTCCAAAAAAATGAAAATTATGTGAAGGTCAAAGGTTAAGGTCATATTCTAATTTTTGATTTAGGCTTATTTCCACTTATTTCCAGAAACTGTATAAGATATCTACAAATTATTTTGACTTAATTGTGAGTTGCTACATGTCGTAACTTAATAATTTTAGTTGAAAGGGTACGTAGACAATGAATGGGAGTTTTTGCCCCTATCATATCTAAAATTATGTGTAAAGTGATATAACTTATTAACTATACATATTAGAGACCTAGGGTCTTTTGATTTGAGATCCTCAGTTTGTGACCTTGAAACTGAGGTCAAGGTCATATATTAATTTGACGTTCTAGATTTTGACCTTTGCTTTAAATTCATATCTATACATCATAAAGCCATATGAACTGACATTTTAGACTGATTTTTAATATTTTGATATCGAAATAGATATTAACTGGTGGAAATACCTTCAATTGTTCTCTTAACAATTGGTTTTTAATTATTATTATTATTGTTATAATCACTTCTACTACTACAGCTGCTAATATTTGTCCTACTTCACCATTACATGCCGTTTCTACTTCTGTAGTTTCTTTTTCTATGAAAGCTTCAAACACTATATATATATATATTGAATGTCTCAGATAAGGTCGCACATAATAAAACTACTTCTGCTTGTATTACTATTACTACTATTTCTAATACTATTTCAGGTATTTGTATTACTGCTGCTATAAGTTATTGAAAGTAGGATAAGATAAGGATTTGTGTTATGAAAATTTGCTGTTACAATTTTTATTAAAAACAGTTTAGATTAAGGATTGTATCTCCCGCATGCGAAGCTCTGATTCCTTGCTCGGCTTTGGCTATACGTTTTTGTTCTCATTGGTTTGTAGCTCTTCACCTTGTAAAGAAGCCTTGGATTTTCAAATAGTTTGGCCTCGAGCATGACTGTAAAAGACATTGATTGGTTGTCGAAGTTCGTATCTGGTGCAGAAGAATTGGTACCGTTTGTGTAATTGGACAGTTTTTACCAGTATAGTTTTTGACAGTTCTAACCGAGTACAGTTTTGGACAGTTCTATATTATAACAGAACCTGGAGATCTATCTCGAGAACCGTTCCTGGGAATCTATCTATTTTTCTTTTAATTTGCTAATACATGTAGTACTACATTAAAGTATTTATTTTCTTTTATTCGTTCATTCTTTATTTCTCAGATTTATCTATAAATTTACTTTCATTTATTTGATTAAATTTGTTAATTATATTCATGTATTTCTTATTCTATCTATGTATGTAATTTGTTTTACATTCATTCAAATATTTCCACACAAACTATTCATGAATATCTATGTTACCTGTGTTTGTATACCCCTATTTAACTATAATTTAACTTTTATGTCTGTTTGTTTTGTTTACACATTGTTGTCAATATAATAGAAGTTTTGCAAATGACTGTCATACAATTATGATATTTAACTAGCTATAAAATCACGTTTAATCTAGCATTTTCTAAATAAGAAAATGTCTGTACTAAGTCCGGAATATGACAGTTGTTTTCCATTCGTTTGATATGTTTGAGCTTTTCATTGTGCCATTTGAGAAGGGACTTGTTTTGTCTGGGTTTTCTTTTATTCAATGAAATATTACAATTCCTGAACACACGTTGATATTAAAGTACCTCGTATAGTGCAAGCATGTCTAAAACATGTTCTTATATGCATTCACATTAGATGGGTATACTGTTTGTAAATGTGATTCGGTGTTTTAATGAAAACAATTAGCTAAATCGAAGATCAGCATAAATGGAAGATCAGCATAAATCAATACTAATTTGTTTTTAAAAGTTGTATTACTACTCAAGTGCCAGAAGCACTCATAATGTATCTACTTAAAATACTTGAAGATGTGGAAGTTGTTCTATATTAGTGTTTCCTGACAAATCACTTGAACAATTTCTGACAGTTCAATCAATATAATATATATTTTAATTAATATATTTTAATTAATGTACCTTTTTTTTCTTTCTTCCTTTTCTTTTTTTAATTTTCGTTAATTATTTTATTTAAATTTCTTTCAGTGATCTAAATTACTGTGTTTTTATTATTTTTTTGTGTTTTCTATATTATGTATTTTCTTTTAAATGTATCAATATTATTTCAAACAGAGTATCGAAGTGATACTGATGCTACCTTTATACATCATGTAAATAAATTTCAATGATAATACTTCACCCCATTGTTAATGTTATTATTACAACAGAATGTTCAATGTCGAATTACACTTTGACAGCATAACTTTGGTCTTTCCTTTTCAAAAGGGAAAGACCTTACTGTATTTCTTCTGTTTATTATTATTTAGGTCTTTCCTTTTTCAAAAGGGATAGAACTTACTGTATTTATTTCTGTTTATTATTATTATTACTATTATTATTATTATTATTATTATTATTATTATTATTATTAGGTCTTTCAACCTTTCAGGTGAAAGACCTATAGGGTTTGTTCTGATTATTATTATTAGGTCTTTCAACCTTTCTGTTGAAAGACCTATTGTATTTGTTCTGATTATTATTATTATTATTATTATTTTTATTTTTTTTCTTCCGCCAACTTTTTTTCCTTCGCTGTTTTTTTTGTTTCACAAGATGTTGCTTAGATATAAGGTATATGATATCGAACAGTTTATACGCTTATGAAACTGACACCGCGTAACAAAAAACTTTACCTTGTAAGAGTTATCTCCCCGAACACTGTTTTTCTTGTGTCCTCTAAGGCTTCGCAACCGTATAAGAAACCGACAAATTTATTTTTCCAAATTGCTCGTTATATCCTCAGGATGTTCTGTTTCATTTTGACCGAAGCTATACGGAGACTCCATATGAGAGTTACCCCCCCCTTTTATATATGATATAAGTGATATGCATATCTAACTGGTAAACCATAAGTGATAGAGACCTAGGGTCTTTAGATTTAAGATCCTTGGTCCAAAAAATGAAAATTAGGTCAAGGTCAAAGGTCAAAGTCAAATTCTAAATTTTGATTTTGGCTTATTTTCACTTATTTTCATTAACCTTATAAGATATCGACAAATTATTTTTACTAAATTGTTAGTTGCGACATGTCGTAACTTAAAATTTTTGATTGGAAGGGTGCGTAGACAATAAACGGGAGTTTTTGCCCCTCTTATATTTAGAATTATTTGTAAAGTGATATTACTCATGAACCATACATACTACTGACCTAGGGTCTTTTGATTTGGGATCCTTGGTTTATGACCTTGAAATTGGGGTCAAGGTCATAGATTAATTGGACGTTCTAGATTTTGACCTTTGCTCGAAATTCATATTTTCATATCATAAAGCCATAGCAACTGACATTTTCAACTGATTCTTTATATTTTCATATCAAAATAGATCCTTATTGGTTGAAAGACCTTCAATTGTTCTTTGAACAATTGGTTTTTAATTATTATTATTATTATTATTATTATTATTATTATTCCGCCAAACTTTGACGAAGTTAGCAGCCTTAACCCTAAGACGTGTCGCTTTCATGTTCACAGTTTGTATCGATGTCATGAATACCTATCTGGAACTCACCCTGTGAGTCGAAATATTTTGTCGGTTTGGAGTAATCCCTCCGAAACCTAAAAACCTTGTTATCGTTCCAACACCGTAACCGTAATAGGTAGAAAAAAAACGAAGGGTGAAATTTGTTCAGGACCAGACCCTGGTTCTTCGTTACATTTGGATCGAAAAGATTCATTGACTCATTGGTAGGGTTATGCCCCTATTAAAATTAAGCGGTGTCGGTTGGCCACCAATATTCAGAAACCGTAAGTCGTAGACACCTAAGATCTTCACCATTCATCATCAATTCATGTGACTTGAAAAACACCTCAAGGTCAAATGTGTATGTTGACCTTACCTTTGACCTAACACCTTGTTATGGGATAATATCAGCAACCTTAATACTTTCAGAAGTGTTGTATAGTGGAAATTGGTTGGGTCATTAATGCCCAACTTTGTTACATTTTGACCGAAGAGATTTGACCTTTCTGTAAGGGGCATAACTCTTGTTTTAGGTTTCTGAAAAGGCAAAGTCAGCTTTTACTATATGACCAAAGGTCCTAGACCCATGGGGTCTTCAGCAATGACATCGGGGACTAATGACCTTGACAAAGGTCAAAAGGTCAAATGTCAAGGTCATGTCCTATATAGCGAATTTTGTGTTTTTGACCTTATTCAAGGGATTTTCAGTGTGTTTTAAAGCTTTTTATGGTTGACCTTGACTTTTGACCTTACAACTTTTTAGTCGTTATCTCAAAAACAATTGTACTTATAGAAATAGTAAATAGTGAAAAACGTTGAGATGGATGAGGCGCAACTTTTTTACATTTGACCGAAGACATTTGACCTTTCTGTAAAGGGCATAACCCCTGTTTTAGGTTTCTGAAAAGACAATACCAACTTTTACGCTTTAACTATATAACCAAAGGTCCTAGACGCATGGGATCTTCAGCAATGACATTGGGGAATAATGACCTTGACAAATCTTACAAGTTCAAGGTCATATCCCAGAAAGCAAATTTTTGGTGTGTTTTTAAGCTTTTTAAGGTTGACTTTTGACCTTAAAACCTTTTACTGGATATCTCAAAAACGATTATACTTACAGAAATACTAAACAGTGAAAAATGTTTAGGTGACTGAGCCACAACTTTTTTTTACATTTTTTACAAAGAGATTTGACATATTCTTAAGGGGCATAACCCCTGTTAATAAGCTTTAACTCTTGAACCAAAGGTCCTACTTCCATGGGGCCGTTTGGAATGATATTGTGGACTGATGATCTTCACAAAGGTCAAGGTCATCTAAAAGATTTTTATATTTGAAGTTTTTTGTGTGTAAGAACTTTTCAATACATTCTACGTCTCTTGGAACATGTATTTTACATTACAAAAGGAAAGACCTCTCAATTGTTCAAGAACAATTGACATTTTAATTTTAATTATGTATTTCTTATTTTATCTTTGTATCTACAATGCACTTAATTTACATAAATTACTTATTTAATTTGATCGATATCTTTTTTTAATGAATTACCTATAGATATCGTTGTTACATTTATCATGTGTATATGGCATGTTCACAAATGTTCATGATAATACTTGAACATAAATATAGTATTACAAAAGATTGTAAAATCGTATTTCAAGACAATTTCCGCCTAAACGGTAAAGTCAATATGTACTCAAATTTGAAACAATTTACTCTTTCTAAAAGAAATATATTACTAGTATAATTGCAAATAATTATGGAAATATTAGAAGCATATTTTCTCACGACTGAAGCAATACTACATACAAATACAATGTTGTTGATTCCACATTAATTATAAAGATAGAGAATTAACAAAAATTATGGAAATATTAGAAGCATATTTCCTCACGACTGAAGCAATACTACATACAAATACAATGTTGTTGATTCCACATTAATTATAAAGATAGAGAATTAACATAACTACGTACATATAAAACATAGTAAATGTGTCTAAATAAAGACGACTGTAGTATTAAATCAACGGGTTACAAACTAAAGCTGAAGGGAACACATTAACTATAAAAAGAAAACAACAGAACAACAGAAACAATGAACTGCATCAAAAACAAATGCCAACATACATAGAAACGGAATATTTTATGACAACTGCCATATATTGATTGATGCTTTGTATTCAGAATATGATTTACCGGTAAAATGCAGATAACCGCCAATGTCCAAAATCACGATAGCATTACTGCTATACATGAAGTCCGAACGAACTGTTCAAATCTTATACAGATGGTTCATTCGTAGCGCGTATAGATATGTTTACCATTTCGACGCACCGATCTAGTTTATTCTGGAGCTTATGCATTTCTGTTTTTTGTTTGTTTCTAAATATGATTTTATTTCTTTAGTTGTCGGGTTAAAATTTGAATAACTGTTGACTACTGTTTATCTATTCTAGATCCGATTTTAATAAGTTTACCCTCGAGAACTTATCTTGGTAGACCTTCTCTTGAACGAATCCTGATAGTTCTCCCTTAGAGCTAGTCGAAAGGGTTCTATATTTACAACCATTGTGGACAGTTCTAACTAATTATGTAGTTAATCTAATACATTAATTTAGTTCATGTTAATTATTTGTTTTCTTTCTCTCTTTTCTGATCATTATATATTTATCTGAATTACCTTATTTGATTAAACTCATTATTTTTGTTTATCTATTTTTTGTTTTATATATTTAAAATGTCTAAATAATAGCCAACGATAATATATATCTACATTGTTTCCAAAATGATCCACATCATTTAAAGCAAAATATTTATGGATATATTTGTAACTAGTATATAGCATGTTCAAACATGTCCATCATTAAACAAAAGACATACGTATTATTACTTGTGATTTAACTAAATCAGGTGAAGTCTGGTGTATTTCTGTCTTTTTTATAGAACTTGTTTGCTGTTAATGAACTTTACATACAGTTATATTTCTGATTGTTCCTGATCCAATTCGTGACATACGTTGATATTATAGTAACTCGAAGTTTCCTAGTAAATCAAGAACATGTTTGTATATGCACATGTGATGGATATACAACGTGTAAATGTCTTTAATTTTTGTATAAATGATAACAATAATATGCATCACAGATAAAGATTAATGGATATAGAGGGTAACTGTAATGCCTTTTTTTTATAATAATTTGCCTTTAAAAGTCTGAGTGATACGCAAGTACCAGAAGCATATAAAGTGCATCTACTTATCATACTATAATTTCATAATACACAACATTATATAAAGCCTAGTAAACTGGTATAAAGAGACAATCCCAATGAAAATGTAACGATGGCTGTGTATCTTTTTTTAAATATTTATCTCTTTTAAGTTTTTAAATTTTGCTATTAATTGTGGAAATCTTAGAAGCATCTCATTTCTCTACTAAAGCCTTATAGCATACATATAAACTATTTTTGGCTTACAATGAATTGAAATATAGATTAATAGCAGAATTAGCAATAACAAAAAATATGACTTTAAAATTGATACTTTGTATTGATCATATGACTTACAAGAAAATCCAGCTATCACAGACAGTTATAGTTTCTGGCGAAAACATATTTTCATTCTAGTATTTATGATAAGTTTATTTTATATTTCTATGTGATATAAAGTCACTGATCGTAAATAGAGTTAGACCACGCCTACCACTTTGAAATTCATACAGACATTGCACAAAAAAAATATGTTCCTGCTATTGTTAATTGATAGATGTTTATAGTTTCTAACAGTCATTTCTTATTCTTGATATTTTATTCTGCCACACTCGTTCACCCATCTGCATGAATTTTATGATTTTCTTTATCACAGTTTAAATGTAGCAATTTATATCCGTCAAAGTAAGATACTTTTCTAGGGTTAACGAAGAATATTTAAAAAAAGCAAAATGATAACACAAGATGCGTTTTAAATTGTTTCAGATCGGAGAGTAAAGATTCCTATCATCATTGAAATTTTGACACATCATATATAAAAATTAAAGGTGGACTAACTTGACACATTGACGATACAAGGATTCGTCACAAAACGCAAAGAATGCTCTACATAACCTTAGGTTTTATATAAAAGTAAAATAATAGTAACAACTGTATTTTTAATATATGTTGCTTTTTCTTCATTTGCCTATACTTATTTTTAATTTTTTTGCAAATGTATTGTTTCCTAACTTCATGCATTTTTCAAATTCGCATGCAAACGTTCATGTTATAGTAAATAATAATTTCATAATGTATCTGAAGCATTTGTTTATACTAGTATATATTCATATTCAATAAATATATTACTTGTAATTTTCGTTCAGTTTTTAATTTTATTTTTTAGATGAATGATAATTAGATGTAAAATTATATGCAGATGTCTAATATAATTTACCATAATAGTATTATCTCTTCTCAAGTAGCGGAAGCACTCAATGTGTAACTACTTATCATAACCTACATACAAGAAAACATATAATAACGAATGTACGAATGATAAATATCTGATTGAACAGTTTAATAGCATAATAGGTCATATTTGATATGTTCTTGATAACCTTTGAGAGTGTTAGATTATCTACGAGGAAAGTAGGAGTTGGAAGGTATTAGAATTGTGTAACAGGAGGGAAAAGGATCTACAAGTAATTATCATCTTCTTGAAATTAGAACATAACATCGTTATCTTTGATAAATGCTTCATTAACCGATATACCAAACCTGAGATTACTATTACGCAGTAGTCTCAGATCAAACTAATCAACTATCTATTAAACATCATAAATGTCATAGTGAATTTCCTCATAATTGTATAATTGATATAAATGAACCTAATATCTGGAGAACACAATTTATACTATATATTTTTGTTTGACTTGCGATAAAAATATTGTGCTTTCTCAAAAAATCTTTGTTCAAACGTTAAAAACCGGTTTTATATAAAATTGAGTATTACCTCAAATACATTTGCTTTAAACTACACATATTGGTATGTATAACATAAAAAGTAAGTCTCATTAAAGATGGGGTTAAATGAAATGTAATCAAATTGAGATTGCAAATAAACATAACAGAATACATTATCGTAAGTTAGAAATAGAACATATTTTAAATTCACGTGTTTCGTTATTAAATTAAAATAACAAATCTGATAAACTTGAGATATCCTATACGGTAAATCCACCTAAAAGGTATAATACAAAAATACCGAACTCCAAGGAAAATTTAAAACAGAAAGCCCCTTCTCAAATGTCAAAATCAAAGCTCAAACACATCAAATGAATATACACAGAATTTATCCGTTTATTGTTGATGCGTAAGAAGCACTTCTAGATTGACTTTCATAAGAAACGCTGATACCAAAAACAAAAAACATAAAACCAAAGGTTGTGTATGTACTTTTAAATACAGAGAAACAATTGTGATTAGTTCTTATCAATCTCAAAATTTATCAGAAACGGTAAAAAAAAAATAACTGCTCTAGAAATGTCAGTCGATTAGAACCCCTTTAGAACAGTTTCTGACTGTACCAGTTTTACCCTAGAACTGTTACGGATTGTTCCGACTATGAATAGTCACAAACTGTTCTTGAAGATAACATATCATGATAATTCTAAAATATGACAGATTCAAACAGTTCTATATGATAACAGATCTTGAGAGATCTATCCTAAATCCGTACTTGGCAGTCTTATCTATTTATATAGTAATTTGATGCAAATGCAATATTTTCAATTAGGTTATTTTGAACATACCTTTTCTTGCTTTCATAAAACAATTTATTCAATTAATTTAATCAAGTTTATAAAGCTTATTATTCTATTTATAAATTTATTTTATTTTAACTATGCATCAATGACATATGATATTGATTAATATTATGCCAAATCAATATGCATTGGATAAATTTATGAAATATTATTTTTGTGTGTATTCATCATTGTTCATGTATTTATCTTTTTAGCAATGTGTCTATTTTATATAATTGTTTCATATAATGGCAAACAAAATATGCACGGGTAGCGTTGTTTTCTGTAGATTGCACAAGGCAATATTTCTAAAACAAAATAGACCAAACAATCATAGTATTATCATAGAAGATTGTAGTATATGAAAGGTATAAGGTACAATCTAATTTTTTTGCAGATATTTTTTCTTTTACTTGGTGAGGTAATTTGCTTGTATACTAACATTTGTGAAAATCGCTCTCAGTTGTGTTTCCATTTATAGTTGTCTCATTGGCAATGCAACAACATCTTCTTATGTATTTAAAACAGGCTCCTGACTTGGCACAAAAACCTGAATAGTTATGTTAACGTGTACTGTTAAAAACTGTTATGTTAGTATTGATGTTGCCATACGAAGACATCATGTTTGTAATGTGCAAATCATCAAGAGTGTTTTTAGAAAAAAAAAAACGTTTATTTTCAAAAGTAAAGATATATAATTTGATTCATCAATTCTCTCATAAGATGGCTAAAGGTATCTGCTCTACAAAAGACTTTTGTCCAAAAGTGATGTGAATTTCTTAATCATATCTTAAAAAACAAAGATATAAAGTATATATTTGACATATAAAGCAACCCCAAACTTTATCAGTGAATAACTAAATGCACACAGAAGAACGTTCATGAAAATTATTATTTCACAGTACAACATGGGGCATAGATGATTTGTTGTATTAATAATTGTGTTAATTCAATATGCACTCCTCATTGTGACAACAAGGTGTTCCGTAACAAAGTGTTTCATGTACAGTATACAATCACAGCCCGACCACCATTTAGCAACAAAAGTCAAATCTGTAATAATGTAGTATAAACATCTAACAAGTTTGTAATCAAATATATACTTCTCAGTAACAATGACATTAAACATAAACTGTCATTTATAATTTACTTTACATTACATTTCTAATCAGATACAGGTTGAAAACACAAAGAAGCTGGCTCTACATTGGAATGAAATTTAAATACTTAACATGCTTAAGGGGAGACAAATCAAATAAAAAAATGTATTGATGGACACATTTCAGATGAAAAAAATATCACTTACATCATCTTTTAACACATGTTGTTAATTGATAATATGCATCAAGTCTGCCTTACATTTAACATGTTTAAATACAAAGTACTTATAAAAGCATAATTATTATGAAATAATTTATGTTTATTTCTGTAATTTTTTAACATCACGTCATTGTCATTTCCTTAATACTTGCATCGGTCAAATCGCGTCTTTCAGCTAAAATCCATGCCATTAACCAATCATTTGTTTATGTATGGTTCATTGTGACAACAAAGTGCTCTTT
The DNA here is from genome assembly GCF_965363235.1 of Mytilus galloprovincialis. Taxonomy (NCBI): domain Eukaryota; kingdom Metazoa; phylum Mollusca; class Bivalvia; order Mytilida; family Mytilidae; genus Mytilus; species Mytilus galloprovincialis. Next base: position 3,039,426 of record NC_134847.1, read on the forward strand.
CGCAATATGGTATTTTTCATCTATGTAATGGTATAGTATAGAATCACAACCAGCCCACCGTTCAGCGACAAAAGTAAATTCTATAGCAATGCAGTATAAACCAAGTGCAGAAATTCATAACAGAAATCATACACGAGGTGAGATCCACTTTGGTGAGGTTCAGTCTTATCATTCATGAGAGGGTCTACAGATTCACGTTGGGGAATTTAGTCTAATCATACATGAGATGGTCTACAGATTTACGTTGGTGAGGTTCAGTCTTATCATACATGAAATGGTCTACAGATTCACGTTGGTACGGTTCAGTCTTATCATACATGAGATGGTCTACAGATTCACGTTTGTGAGGTTTCGTCTTATCATATATGAGATGGTCTAGAGATTCACGTTGGTGAGGTTTAGTCTTATCATACATGAGATGGCAGAGAGATTCATGTTGGTGAAGTTCAGTCTAATCATACATGAGATGGTCAACAGATTCACGATGGTGAGGTTCAGTCTAATCATAAGTGTGATGGCCGACAGATTCACGTTGGTGAGGTTCAGTATCATCATACATGAGATGGTCTACAGATTCACTTTGGTGAGGTTTAGTCTTATCATACATGAGATGGTCTACAGATTCACGTTGGTGAGGTTAAGTCTTATCATACATGAGATTGCCTACATATTTACTTTGGTGATGTTCAGTCTTATCATACATGAGATGGTCTTCAGATTCACGTTGATGAGGTTCAGTCTTATCATACATGAGATGGTCTACAGATTCACTTTGGTGAGGTTCAGTCTGATCATACATCAGATGGTCAACAGATTCACTTTGATGAGAGTCAGTCTTATCATACATGAGATGGTCTACAGATTCACGTTGGTGAGGTTCAGTCTTATCATACATTGAATGAGTTCGTCTGTCCTTCATTGAAAGTTCACTGTGCAGTTCTTCGTGGATGACAGTAAGTTTTATTTTCTTTCAGAACGATAGCTCTTTGTTTTGAAGAATCAACCTGGACGATATCAAGTTTCAATGAAATTTGCTTCAAGGCATACTTTAAGGTCGTGTAAGGTCATCATTTTTTCCTGATTAAAATGCAATATATAGTTTACTTAAACATTCAATTCATTTGATAGTTAAAGTGCGTTGTTGCCTGACAATGGAAATATAAAGTTTCCTAAAACATTCAATTCATTTGATAGTTAGTTTTAGTGCTTTGTTTCCTGACAATGGAAATATAAGAGCAGACGATTTTACTACGAAAGAAATTGCTACAAATAATGCTACAGCCTGAACTGCAGATACTATATATTGATGATCCTGTAAATCTTGAAGCGAAGCAACTTTAACACATCCCCCCTTTTTCCAAAAAAAAAAAAAAAAGAAAAAAAATAAACTAACAAACAAACAAGCAAAGACTGCTAGATGCAATTGGTTCAAAGTGACCATAAAAGATATGAAACATTTTTTACGGAACAGATTCTGCTATTTATTGAAGCCACGGAGGTGATTTAAATATTCTTGCCTTTACACAATCATTCACAAAACTTCATATTATTTTTCTTTACCTGTATGTACAAATGCAAGATCTTTATAAAATGTATATCAAAGGTGTATATCAAAAGTGTCAATGTTTATCAACTATTTTTATAAGAGATGTGTCTGCTGGAGATACAAATTATATAGAAAATTGCATTGTTAGTGCTCGCACGTGTACAATTTCTTGCCAACGAATTTATGAAATTTCGTATTGCCCTTGAATGCATTATTACAGAGCGAGACCTTTAAGCGGCATGTACATATAAATATTTTCGTTTGATGGAGATCCTATCTTGTGCGCACCAGTTTGAAATATCGTGCGCACGACTTTGAAATTCTTGCGCAATAACTTAAAACTAATGTGCACGACTAGGAAACTCCTGAGTATGATTTATAAATTATGAATATTTGCCTTTATTGCGCATAACTTTCAAAGACATTTTGACTTACTCTATACGGGTTTGAAGTTGTGTGTTACATTTTGAAGGTCCTGTGCACGAGTTTAATAGTCATACGCACCATTTTACATCTTGAACCAGATTAAAACTTTAGCACAGAAAAAATGATACTATTTGCATAGCACTTAAGGTGCTATATACTTTTCCCCAAGACTATATACAGTGGAAACAAATAGTCTTAAAACAAAAACATAAATGAAAAATTTGATCAAAAGTTTTATGCATTTCCTCTCAACTTATTCGTCTTGTATGAGAGGGTCATTTTTTAACACTTTCCCCCTTTCTTCCATTTTGTTTAATTTCACCGTCTCCTCGAGCATTTTGGTTGAAAACGTCGCATTTCCGCACGCTATATCTAATTGGCACGTTTTGACGTCGGGCACTTTCAACTAATTGATCCCCATGTTTCGGCATCTGCCTTGACTAGAAAAACCTCATTATGGACAGAAAAAATAAGGTCCATGCATAGAGATACGAATAACATTTATTTAAATTATATTTTCATACCTTGTGGGCTTAAATACGGCGGAGAATCGTGGTGTAAAATTGTTTTCTGTATCATTTTTTTTGTCAATTTTGACGAATGTCTATTTCGTCGGTGTTTTGTTTGGAAATGTATGTTACCGAATTTATTAGACAACATGGCTATCTTAATTGAAAACTTCTGATATAAAATCGTACTTTATGTCATTTGATCAAATAACTATACGTGTTCTACGGCTAATTTAAAGAGAAATCAGATTTTTGATAACGTCTTGAAAATGCCGTTGTCATAGTGAACAAAGGGGAATAATCAAAAGAACTTCATAAAAAAGGTCGGTCTATTTCGATCCCACACATGCAATGAAATATTACCAGCACATTGAAAAAACCTAAATCAATTGCAAATTTAACCAAGCAGTTAAATCATGGTTACTGTTTATGTCAGTTAAAGTTTTTTCTCCAAAGATAAACTGAAGACAATTTTATAAAAGAAATAAGATTACTGCAATTGATACATGTATTTAATGCAGTTATAATTTTTTATCTGCTTCACAGAAAAATCAATTACACATGTATATCATCAAAAGTGGACAAACATTTATAGTCATTAAATTTATATAGAATAAAATGGAATAGAATATTTTTGTCTACTAGATTTAATATTAATCAAGTTAATACAAAGATATAAAATAAAAAAAAAAAATCCTTTGAGATTTATAAAGTTCAAATTCATTGATTACTGTGCCAAACAAACCACAAATATTTAACAGTAAATATACAAATGGTATGATACTAAACCCCTAACGGGAAGGATTGTGCATGATGTTCATATGATGAAATCATAATCTTTCAGTCAGTTTAATTGAAGTCTGGAGCTGGCATGTCAGTTAACTGCTAGTAGTCTGTTGTTATTTATGTATTATTGTCATTTTGTTTATTTTCTTTGGTTACATCTTCTGACATCAGACTCGGACTTCTCTTGAACTGAATTTTAATGTGCCTATTGTTATTAGTTTACTTTTCTACATTGGCTAGAGGTATAGGGGGAGAGGCTCTCCTTTTAGTGAAAGAGTAGCCATTGATTAAATGTGCCACCAAATTAAACCTTAAATCAAGTTGGGTGTATCTTTTTTTCTTTTTTTTTACTTGGTTGAAATGGTCATACAATACAAAGCCATTTATTACACACAAATTAGTGAGAAGGAAGAAAAGAAATTTCCACCACTTTTTTGAGCTTCTTCCAACAGGATATTTTGACCGAAGTTGGTCACAAATATTAATATCAACACCATGAAAGTTTGCCTGGTAATTAGTAATAAATAAATTTGGTGAATTTACTGTCTTCTGATTGGTTAAAATAATCAATTTTTATGGCGACACGCCCACTCTAACGTTGTGTATTCTTACGCAAACATCTGTGTACGGTGTTATTCGTATTAATATATATCTTTGAGCCTTATTTTTGATAGAAATATATTTATAATGAATGGCAATAATTTATTTTAAATTTATTGAACCATAAAACTAATTTTTGACTCTTCACATTTAACATAATCCGCTTCGCGGATTATTCAATGTGAAGAGTCAAAAATTAATTTGATGGTTCAATAAATTCAAAATAAATAACAGCCATTCATTCAATGATCGGTGGTCTTGTGATTTGTTTAACAGTACCATCTTTTTGCCTCCTTTCAGTAATATCACTCTAAAATAATTGGTATACAACAAGTAATATATTCTGTGAGTACATACGTTTTATGTGCTAAAGGTATCTCATTTATACATATATTCTATATATATTAAGTAAATGTTTTGATTTATAAAGGATCAATTGCAAGGATAACACATTTTTAATTTAAACAAAAATAATCGTATTAAAACATAGTTGATTGATTGTTTGCTGCTTAATGTCCAGTCACACATACATCATCATGACATGGATTATAAGGAAGAGTAAACGTTTTTTTTTAGCTACTCGACATCTTTCAAGAACAGAGTCTAATAGAGGCCTAATTCTGGCAAGTTTGTTAGTAGAATCCGCCTCCGGCTCATTCACATGTAAATACTGTGTCAGCTTTTCATATCTTTTTACAGGCATGACCTCTTTTACACCTTCATTTGCAAGGAATTTATTTGTCGATCAAAACAACTTGTAGTCCGGAACTTGTATAATCCCTATTAGAATTAGGATTCCTAGAAAAGATAAAATATACACTTTTTACTTTTTGTCATAAAAATGTTACTTTTAATATCACTTTTAAATATACATCATGTACATGTGGATATAGGCTGTGCATACATATCTTGACATGTAAAATTTCTGTGTTAAACCTACTTCTACTTTTGAGAATTATAAAAATACATGTAACAAGCAAACACAATTTTAAAATATCAGACATGTATAAAGGCATGTACAAACCAATAAATATTTTAAATAAAAGCATGTGGTTTGATTGCCAATGAAACAACTCTCAATCCAAGTCACAATGATAAAAAAATTATAGGTCAACATACAGCCTTCAACATAGAGCCAAGGCTTACATTTTGTACACCAAACAGCAAGCTATTTAAAGGAACCAAAAATGTAAAAAACAAAAGTGTTATCTACAACATGAGAAAGGAGAAACACATATGAACCGCATCAACAAACGACAACCACTGAATAACAGGCCTGTACATAAACAGTGCATAAAAATGCATACATCACATGTACATGTATATACAAATGTATATCAGTTTAATAAAGGGAATTTACTATGCATTTCAATTTAATTTTCTTACTATCAACCAAGCTTACAATAAATCGTACACGTATAACCATTGTTAGTTTGTACAGATATTGTTTTCACTTACCTTAATATGCAGACATTTCAGCAAAATCTGTCTCCGTCCAGTTTGTGTCATTTCGTCCGGCTAGCTGCTGTTTGCGTGTTGCATTTAGGTTGGTCTCTTGGGCATGTTTACTAATCATGTCTGTTCCAGTTCACTAACATCATCATTCAATAATACTTTAGGTCCGGTACGTTCGTTAAACTGTCGAACATTTATATCTTGATTGGCCTCGCTCCATATTATCTCATTCATGTCAGCATGTCAGTATCATCATTTCCATCCTCCTGATCCTACACGATTTCATCATCAATTTCATCTTCCTCCTCGCTAACCAACGGTTCATCTATATCAGATACATTCCCGTTATCCTCACCTTCAATACTTTCGTCGTCTGATATATTTTGAAGGGCTGGTCCAGACACAATTTGTTCCTAAACATCCGGAGGCCGACATATTTGTTATTATCGTCTGTTAATAATACATTTGTGTACATGTGAGAATATCATGAATATTCATCGATTAAGTGTACAATGACCGCCCATTTCTTACGATAAGCACTGGCACTTGTCTCATTTATTGATTTTTAAATGTCACAACATTTATTTGTACGTTAAATTTTTACATTAACGTTTTGAAGACAAGATACATATAAAACGTAGGAAAGCGTAGTTGCGGGGGAAGGGGATAAGCGTAAAAAGCGTATGCGCAGTGTGAGGGGGTAAGCGTAAAAAGCGTAGATGCGTGGTAAAGTATTAAACTTTAAAAGGTTTTTTTTTTTTTTTTTATGTAATCGTTAATATTATCTTATAAAATGAGCAAGATATATTCATGATCTTTGTTGTTCAATTTTTTTTCCCGCTCTTCAACTGTTTTTGTTCTTATACATCCTTGGGTTTCAAATAATTGGCTCTGGGTGTTTTTTATGAATATATTGACCGTCTCAGGAAAGGTTGCACATATTACAACTACTTCTACTTTTATTACTATTACTAGTACTTCTAATACTATTTCTATTATTTGTATTACTACTGCTATAACTTATTGAATAACTACTGCTTTAAATATATTACTGCTACTATTACTTTTACTTCTGTTTCTACTATTTCCATTTCTAAAAATTAGTAGCAATACTAAAAGTAGTAACAGAAATAGAAGAAGTAGTATTCTAATGCAATTTTTATGTAACCATTTTTTTTCATTGGCTAAAAGTTGCCGTCATATCCACAGTTGACCAGACGTAACTAAGGAGGGACCCGCTATTTTGAATTGATTGAATCAACAAATGTTCGAATACTGCTTTATAATAGAAAATATAACAACACCTACCTTGAATTCGCCGTTTTAATGTAATTTTATACGAATTTGAATCGTACAGGTAACGTAATATCCTCCAGTTTGTAAGTTTTCATTTGTATGACGTCACGTTTGCCCCTGACGTCTTTGCGCCAAAATCATATATAATGTTTCGCGTTTTTTTATTATTTGTCAAATTTAGACATGTTATCAAGTTTAATCGTATTATTTCTTTTTGTAATGCATTAGAATCGGAATAACAGTACTGTAGTTGAAGAGTTGCCAGTAAAACTGCATTTGTGACCGTCAAATCTACAATTGACGGTGAAAACTCTTTAACTACAGTACTGTTATTCCTCAAGTAATATGAATCGCAAAAGTAGTACATGTAGTTTTAGTCGTAAAAGTTCCTTAATAAGTTGCTGCAGTATTAAGAACAAATAATTGAAATAGTATTTAAAGAACTAGTAATAAAAGCAATAGCAGTAGTAATAGAAGAAGAAAATATGGAAGCAGCTGTAGTAGAAGTAGTAAATGTAGTAATAACAGTAAGTAGACGAAGTATAATACGAAGTTGAAGTAGTGGTATAAGTAATAATAATTCTACAAGGAACAGTTAAAACAGTTGTAGCAGTAGTACTAGTAAAAAACCAGGAATGGGACATACATTTTTTTGTTTGCAGTTTTTGTAGAAGACATAGTCCCATTGTCAGAAAAAAATAGCAGTAGTAGGAAAAGAATCAGAAGAAGTATATGATGTATTAGCAGAAGTAAAAGAAGAAGTAATAGAAGTAGAAACAGTAGTAGTTGTAGCAGAAGTAGTAGTAGTTACTTGAAATAATAGAAGTAGTAGCTGTAGTAGAAAAATTGTTAGCAGTTGTAAAACATTAGTACCAGTTGTAGAAAAAGTAGGACAATAAATCCACTGTGATCAGATGTAGTAGATTTAATAGTAGAATAGATGTTGTAGAAATAAAAAGTACAGGTAGTAGAAGAAGTATAATTAGTAGTACCAGTTTGAAGTAGTTATAGAAAGTTACTTAAAAATTCTACTACTACTACTTCTGCTCCTCCTCCTCCTCCTACTACTACTACTTCTTCAACTACAGCTACAACTACTACTACTACTACTACTACTACGACTACTACTACTACTACTACTACTACTACTACTACTACTACTACTACTACTACTACTACTACTACTACTACTACTACTACTACTACTGCTACTACTACTACTACTACTACTACTACTTCAACTACAGCTACAATAACTACTACTACTACTACTACTACTACTACTACTACTACTACTACTACTACTACTACTACTACTACTGCTACTACTACTACTACTACTACTTCAACTACAGCTACAACAACTACTACTACTACTACTACTACTACTACTACTACTACTACTACTACTACTACTACTACTACTACTACTACTACAACTACTACAACTATTACTACTACTACAACTACTACAACTATTACTTCTACTACAACTACTACAACTATTACTACTACTACAAGTACTACTATTACAAATACTACTATTATTATCATATCATGTTAGAACCAATATTGTATACGTAATGAGTTTCAGTTGGAACTATTTTCAGGCAATCTTAACATCTGTCAGGAATTGCCAGGAAAAACTGTCAGGAACTGTCAGCAGAACTGTTCCAAAACTGTTGAAGTAATAGTTATCCTGTCACTTTAATAACAAATTCTGAAGTTCGATCATTAACCTCTTTGGATTTTCTTTTCCCTATACAGCTTGAGATTTTCAAACATTTTGTTCTCGATCATCACTGAAGAGACATTGAGTGTTGAAATGCGCATCTGGTGCAGAGAAATTGTTACCGTTAATGCTATTACTACCACTGCGTCGATGCCTCTGTCGATGGACTTATAGTCACCAGCCCAGTAGCCATACGCATTAAAATACGGATGTTGTGCTATTAAAATTTGCTGGTACAAAATTGTATCAAAATATTTTAGATTACGGAATGTATCCTCCTCATGCAAAGCTCTGTTTCCTTGGCCGGTTTTGGTCATAATTTTTTTTTGTATGTAGTTCTTCATCGTTTAAATAAGCTTTGGATTTTCAAATAGTTTGGTCTGGAGCATGACTAAAAAGATTCTGATTGGTTGTCAAACTTTGCATCTGGTGCAGAAGAATTGGCACCGTTTGTGTTAATGGGCAGTTTTAACCTAGTACATGTTTAACAGTTCTATCTTATAACATATCCTGGATATCTATCCCGAGAACCTTTTCTGAGAAACTTATTATTTGTATTTAGTTTTCTAATACATGTACATTAAAGTATTATTTTTTTTCATTCATTCTTTCTTTCTCAGATATATCTTTTAACTTCTTTTCATTTATTTGATTACATTTGTTTATTATTTTCATGTATTACTTATTCTCTCTATTATTTAATTAAGTCTCCCAAACAAAGTTTGGAGACTTATTGTTTTTGCTCAGTTCTTATTATTTTTATTATTCTTCTTCTTCTTCTTCCGCCGCTTTACAAAATGAACTTGTCCGCAGCGTTTCTCCAAAACCGCTTGTCAGATTGACTTAGGATTTCATAAAATGGTAGACTAATATGTCTAGGTGAGCCATCAATCTTTCGTTTGTGCATTGGGGTCTATTAAGGGGTGTTTTTTGGGGGGGGGGGTAGAAAGCAGGGAGGGTTTTACTATAGAACCCTATGGGATTTTATTTTCAAAATTTTTTAAATGAATATAACTTGAAAACTATAAGTGATAGATACATGCAGTCTTCAGAAATGATTATAGGACAATAAAATAAATCACATGAAATATAGGGGAATGCCCTGGGGGTCATCCCCACCCCCTTCAATTTGAGAATGTGCTATTATCTTGTAAACGGTCCAGATCCCCACCCCTAAACCATATATATTCTTGTAGGGGACAATAAAACAAATCAAATGAAATAAAAGGGAAGTCCCTAGGGGGTCACCCCACCCCCTCTTGTTAGAAAACTTGTAAACGGTCCAGATCCCCACCCCTAAACCATATATATTCTTGTAGGGGACAATGAAACAAATCAAATGAAATAAAAGGGAAGTCCCTAGGGGGTCACCCCACCCCCTCTTGTTAGAAAACTTGTAAACGGTCCAGATCCCCACCCCTAAACCATATATATTCTTGTAGGGGACAATAAAACAAATCAAATGAAATAAAAGGGAAGTCCCTAGGGGGTCACCCCACCCCTCTTGTTTGAAAACTTGTAAACGGTCCAGATCCCCACCCCTAAACCAGATATATTCTTGTATGGGACAATGAAACAAATCACATGTAATTAGATGAAAGTTCCTGGGGGTCACCCCCACCCCGTTCAATTTGAGAATGTCCTATCATCTTGTAAACAGTCCAGATCCCCACCCCTAAACCATATATATTCTTGTAGGGGACAATAAAACAAATCAAATGAAATAAATGGGAAATCCCTAGGGGGTCACCCCACCCCCTCTTGTTTGAAAACTTGTAAACGGTCCAGATCCCCACCCCTAAACCATATATATTCTTGTAGGGGACAATAAAACAAATCAAATGAAATAAAAGGGAAGTCCCTAGGGGGTCACCCCAACCCCTCTTGTTTGAAAACGGTCCAGATCCCCACCCCTAAACCATATATATTATTGTATGGGACAATAAAACGAATCACATCAAATTAGATGGAAGTTCCTGGGGGTCACCCCCACCCCGTTCAATTTGAGTATGTACTATTATCTTGTAAACGGTCCAGATCCCCACCCCTAAACCATATATTTTCTTGTAGGGGACAATAAAACAAATCAAATGAAATGTAGGTAAAGTCCCTGGGGGTCACCACCACCCCCTCCTGTTTGAAAACTTGTAAATGGTGGAGATCCCTACTCGTAAGCCATATATATTCTTGTATGGGACAAGAAATCAAATCAAATGAACATGGGACCATATGAATGGGGAGTTATCGGAGCTTTGTTTGGGAGACTTCGTAACAGCATCCTGTTACAATTACTTCTTGTTTGTTTTAAATTCATTCAAATTTTTTCACATAAAATATTCATGAATATCTATGTTACCTGTGTTTATGAACCCTATTTAACTATAATTTAACTATTATGTCTGTTTGTTTTGTTCACACGGTGTTGTCAATATAATTAAAATTTTTTATACGACTGTCATACAATTGAGAGATTTAACAAGCTATAAAACCAGGTTTAATCCCCAATTTTCTGCTTAAGAAAATGCCTGTACCAAGTTCGGAATATGACAATTGTTATCCAGTCGTTTTATATGTCTGAGCTTTTGATTTTACCATTTGATAAGGGACTTTCCGATTTCAGTTTTCCTTGTAGTTCGGTATTTTTTTTAAATTTTACTTTTTAGCATATTCCACCGTTTCCATGTTCATACTAAAACACAAAGGTATTGGTAGAGAATATGTTATGAGGTGATTTTATCTTTGGTATTTCGCTGCATATTTGAAGATACTATGCTTTAACTTTATTTGCCAATATATTTGTTTTGTGTGGGTTTTCTTTCATTCATTGAAATATTACAATTCCTGAACACACGTTGATATTAAAGTAACTAGTAGAGTTCACGCATGTCTAAAACATGTCCTTATATACATCCACATTAGATGGGTATACTGCTGGTAAATGTGATTCGGTGTTTTAATGAAAACAATAAGATAAATCGAAGATAAGCATAAATCGATACTAATTTGTCTTTAAACGTTGTATTACTACTCAAGTGCTAGAAGTACTCAGAATGTATTTACTTAAAATACTTGAAGAGGTGGAAGTTGTTCTATATTAGTATTTCCTGATAAATCACTTGAACAATTTTTGACAGTTCCATAACGTAATATAATATATTTTAAGTAATGTACTTTTTAATTTGTTTTTAATTTCTTTCTTCCATTTCTTTTTTAATTTGAGTTAATTTCTTAATTTAAGTTATTTCAGTGATCTTAATTACTGTGTTTTTCTTCTTTTTTTGTCTATTCTATACATATCTATTTTCTTTTAAATGTATCAATATTATATCAATCAAACAGAATATCGATTAAGCGAAAACCAATTCGGGTTACAAACTAAAACTGAAGGGAACACATTAACTATAAAAGGAAAACAACAGAACAACAGAAACAATGAACTGCAACAAAAACAAACGCCAACATACATAGAAACGGACTGCTTGATAACTGCCATATATTAATTGATGCTTTGTATTCAAAATATGATTTACTGGGAAAATGCAGATAACCGCCAATGTCCAAAATCACGATAGTATTACTGCTCTACATGAAGTCTGAACGAACTGTTAAAATCTTATACAGATGGTGCATTCGTAGCAGGGATATATATGCTTACCATTTTGACGCACCGATCTAATTTTTTTCTGGAGCTGATGCGATTCTGTCGTGTTTTTTTTTGTCGAGTAAAAATTTGAATAACTGTTGACTACTGTTAATCTATCCTAGATCCGATTGTAATAGGTCTACCCTAGAGAACTTATCTTAATAGATCTTCTCTTGAACGAATCCTGATAGTTCTTCCGTAGAGTTAGTCGAAAGGGTTCTATATTTCCACCGTTTTAGATAGTTCTATCTAATTATGTAGTTATCTAAAACATTGATTTAGTTCATGTTACTCATTTGTTTTCTTTCTTTCTTTTCTGAATATTATACATGTATTTGAGTTACCTTATTTGATAAAACTCAGTATTTTTGTTTATTTATTTCTTGTTTTATATATCTATATATATATATAATGCCTAAATGATAACAACAATATGCATCACAGATAAAGATTAATGGATATAGAGGTAAACTGTAACGCAGTTTTTTATAATAATTTGCCTTTAAAAGTCTGATTGATACGCAAGTACCGGAAGCATTTTAAGTGTATCTACTTATATAAGTCTATAAAGCCTTGTAAACTGGTATAAAGAGACAATCCCAATGAAAATGTAACGATGACTGTGTAATCTAATTTTAGATATTTATCTTTTCTAATGATTTTAAGGAAAACATAGAACTTGTACTTTTTGCTATTAATTGTGAAAATCTTAGAAGCATCTCTTTTCTCTACTAAAGCCTTATAACATACATATATAATATTTTCGCCTAACAATGATTTAAAATATAGATTCATAGCAGAACTATTAATTAAAAAAAAAAATATGGCTTTCAAATTGATACTTTGTATTTATCATATGACTTTCAAGAAAATCCAGCTATCACAGACTGTTCTAATTTTATAGTTTATTCTATATTTCTATGTGATATAAAGTCACTGACCGTGAATAGGGTTAGGTCACGCCTACCACTTTTAAATTCATATTGAAATGTACACACTTCAGCGAGGTAATCACCGACACAAATCCCATATTTACCATACAAAACTGCACAATAAATATGTAATTGCTATTGTTAATTGATAAAGATTCCTATTATTATTGACATATTGACTCATGATATATAAAAATTAAAGGTGGACTAACTTGACACATTGACGATACAAGGATTCGTCACAAAACGCAAGGAATGCTCTACATAACCTTAGGTTTTATAAAAAACAATGATAGCAAAGACTGTATTTTTTAATATATGTTTCTTTTTCTTTATTTGCCTATACTGAATTTTTTTTTTTTTTTGCAAATGTATTTTATCCTACAATTATTCGAATACGCATGCAAACGATACTTTTATAATAAGTAATAGTTTGATTATAATGTATCTGAAGCATTTGTTTATACTAGTATATATTCATATTCAATAAATATATTACTTGTAATTTTCGTTCAGTTTTTAATTTTAACTTTTAGATAAATGATAATTAGATGTAAAATTATATGCAGATGTCTAATATAATTTACCATAATAGTATTATCTCTTCTCAAGTATCGGAAGCACTCAATGTGCAACTACTTATCATAACCTACATACAAGAAAACATATAATAACGAATGTACGAATGATAAATATCTGATTGAACAGTTTAATAGCATAATAGGTCATATTTGATATGTTCTTGATAACCTTTGAGAGTGTTAGATTATCTACGAGGAAAGTAGGAGTTGGAAGGTATTAGAATTGTGTAACAGGAGGGAAACGGATGTACAAGTAATTATCATCTTCTTGAAATTAGACCATAACATCGTTATCTTTGATAAATGCTTCATTAACCGATATACAAAACATAAGATTACTATTACACAATAGTCTCAGATCAAACTAATCAACTATCTATTAAACATCATGAATGTCATAGTGAATTTTCTCATAATTGTATAATTGATATAAATGAACCTAATATGTGGGGAACACAATTAATACTATATATTTTTGTTTGACTTGCGATAAAAATATTGTGCTTTCTCAAAAAATCTTTGTTCAAACGTTAAAAACCGGTTTTATATAAAATTGAGTATTACTTCAAATACATTTGCTTTAAACTACACATATTGGTATGTATAACATAAAAAGTAAGTCTCATTAAAGATTGGGTTAAATGAAATGTAATCAAATTGAGATTGCAAATAAACATAACAGAATACATTATCGTAAGTTAGAAATAGAACATATTTTAAATTCACGTGTTTCGTTATTAAATTAAAATAACAAATCTGATAAACTTGAGATATCCTATACGGTAAATTCACCTAAAAGGTATAATACAAAAATACCGAACTCCAAGGAAAATTTAAAACAGAAAGCCCCTTCTCAAATGTCAAAATCAAAGCTCAAACACATCAAATGAATATACACATAATTTATCCCTTTATTGTTGATGCGTAAGAAGCACTTCCAAATTGACTTTCATAAGAAACGCTGATACCAAAAACAAAAAACAATAAACCAAAGGTTGTGTATGTACTTTTAAATACAGAGAAACAATTGTGATTAGTTCTAATCAATCTCAAAATTTATCAGAAACGGTAAAAAAAAAAAAACTGCTCTAGAAATGTCAGTCGATTAGAACCCCTTTGGAACAGTTTCTGACAATACCAGTTTTACCCTAGAACTGTTTTGGATTGTTCCGACTATGAATAGTCACAAACTGTTCTTGAAGATAACATATCATGATAATTCTAAAATATGACAGATTCAGACAGTTCTATATGATAACAGATCTTGAGAGATCTATCCTAGATCCGTACTTGGCAGTCTTATCTATATATATATAGTAATTTGAAGCAAATGCAATATTTTCAATTAGGTTATTTTGAACATACCTTTTCTTGCTTTCATAAAACAATTTATTCAATTAATTTAATTAAGTTTATAAAGCTTATTATTCTATTTATAAATTTATTTTATTTTAAAAATGTATCTATGACATATGATATTGATTAATATTATGCCAAATCAATATGCATTGGTTCAATTTATGAAATATTTTTTTTGTGTGTATTCATGTATTTATCTTTTTAGCAATGTGTCTATTTTATATAATTGTTTTATATAATGGCAAACAAAATATGCACGGGTAGCGTTGTTTTCTGTAGATTGCACAAGGCAATATTTCTAAAACAAAGTAGACCAAACAATCATAGTATTATCATGAAAGATTGTAGTATATGAAAGGTATAAGGTACAATCTGATTTTTTTGCAGATATTTTTTCTTTTACTTGGTGAGGTAATTTGCTTGTATACTAACATTTGTGAAAATCGCTCTCAGTTGTGTTTCCATTTATAGTTGTCTCATTGGCAATGCTACAACATCTTCTTATGTATTTAAAACAAGCTCCTGACTAGGCACAAAAACCTGAATAGTTATGTTAACGTGTACTGTTAAAAACTGTTATGTTAGTATTGATGTTGCCATACGAAGACATCATGGGGCATAGATGATTTGTTGTATTAATAATTGTGTTAATTCAAGATGCACTCCTCATTGTGACAACAAGGTGTTCCGTAACAAAGTGTTTCATGTACAGTATACAATCACAGCCGGACCACCATTTAGCAACAAAAGTCAAATCTGTAATAGTGTAGTATAAACATCTAACAAGTTTGTAATCAAATATATACTTCTCAGTAACAATGACATTAAACATAAACTGTCATTTATAATTTACTTTACATTACATTTCTAATCAAATACAGGTTGAAAACACAAAGAAGCTGCATCTACATTGAAATGAAATTTAAATACTTAACATGTTTAAGGGGAGACAAATCAAATAAAAAAATGTATTGATGGACAAATTTCAGATGAAAAAAATATCACTTACATCATCTTTTAACACATGTTGTTAATTGATAATATGCATCAAGTATGTTTTACATTTAACATGTTAAAATACAAAGTACTTATAAAAGCATAATTATTATGAAATAGTTTATGTTTATTTCTGTATTTTTTTAACATGACGTCATTGTCATTTTCTTAATACTTGCATCGATCAAATCACGTCTTTCAGCTAAAATCCATGCCATTAACCAATCATTTGTTTACGTATGGTTCATTGTGACAACAAAGTGCTCTTTCGCAATATGGTATTTTTCATCTATGTGATGGTATAGTATAGAATCACAACCAGCCCACCGTTCAGCGACAAAAGTAAATTCTATAGCAATGCAGTATAAACCAAGTGCAGAAATTCATAACAGAAATCATACACGAGGTGAGATCCACTTTGGTGAGGTTCAGTCTTATCATTCATGAGATGGTCTAGAGATTCACGTTGGGAAATTTGGTCTAATCATACATGAGATGGTCTACAGATTTACGTTGGTGAGGTTCAGTCTTATCATACATGAGATGGTCTACAGATTCACGTTGGTACGGTTCAGTCTTATCATACATGAGATGGTCTACAGATTCACGTTGGTGAGGTTTCGTCTTATCATATATGAGATGGTCTAAAGATTCACGTTGGTGAGGTTTAGTCTTATCATACATGAGATAGCCGAGAGATTCACGTTGGTGAGGTTCTGTCTAATCATACATGAGATGGTCTACAGATTCACGATGGTGAGGTTCAGTCTAATCATAAGTGTAATGGCCGACAGATTCACGTTGGTGAGGTTCAGTACTATCATACATGAGATGGTCTACAGAATCACTTTGGTGAGGTTCAGTCTGATCATACATGAGATGGTCTACAGATTCACGTTGGTGAGGTTAAGTCTTATCATACATGAGATTGCCTACATATTCACTTTGGTGATGTTCAGTCTGATCATACATGAGATGGTCTTCAGATTCACGTTGATGAGGTTCAGTCTTATCATACATGAGCTGGTCTTCAGATTCACTTTGGTGAGGTTCAGTCTGATCATACATGAGATGGTCTACAGATTCACTTTGATGAGAGTCAGTCTTATTGTACATGAGATGGTCTACAGATTCACGTTGGTGAGGTTCAGTCTTATCATACATTGAATGAGTTCGTCTGTCCTTCGTTGAAAGTTCACTGTGCAGTTCTTCGTGAATGACAGTAAGTTTTATTTTCTTTCAGAACGATAGCTCTTTGTTTTGAAGAATCAACCTGGACGATATCAAGTTTCAATGAAATTTGCTTCAAGGCATACTATAATGACCTGTGTAAGGTCATCATTTTTTCCTGATTAAAATGCAATATATAGTTTACTTAAACATTCAATTCATTTGATAGTTAAAGTGCGTTGTTGCCTGACAATGGAAATATAAAGTTTCCTAAAACATTCAATTAATTTGACAGTTAGTTTTAGTGCTTTGTTGCCTGACAATGGAAATATAAGAGCAGACGATTTTACTACGAAAGAAATTGCTACAAATAATGCTACAGCCTGAACTGCAGATACTATATATTGATGATCCTGTAAATCTTGAAGCGAAGCTACAATAACAACCCCCCCCCCCCCCCCCCCCTTTTCCAAAAAAAAAGAAAGAAAAAAAATAAACTAAGAAACAAACATGCAAAGACTGCTAGATGCAATTGGTTCAAAGTGACCATAAAAGATATGAAACATTATTTACGGAACAGATTCTGCTATTTATTGAAGCCACGGAGGTGATTTAAATATTCTTGCACCCTTTACACAATCATTCACAAAACTTCATATTATTTTTCTTTACCTGTATGTACAAATGCAAGATCTTTATAAAATGTATATCAAAGGTGTATATCAAAAGTGTCAATGTTTATCAACTATTTTTATAAGAGATGTGTCTGCTGGAGATACAAATTATATAGAAAATTGAATTGTTAGTGCTCGCACGTGTACAATTTCTTGCCAACGAATTTATGAAATTTCGTATTGCCCTTGAATGCATTATTACAGAGCGAGACCTTTATGCGCCATGTACATATAAATATTTTCGTTTGATGGAGATCTTATCTTGTGTGCACCAGTTTGAAATATCGTGCGCACGACTTTGAAACTCATGCGCGATAACTTAAAACTAATGTGAACGACTAGGAAACTCCTGAGTATGATTTATGAATTATGAATATTTGCCTTTATTGCGCATAACTTTCAAAGACATTTTGACTTACTCTATGCGGGTTTGAAGTTGTGTGCTACATTTTGAAGGTCCTGTGCACGAGTTTAATAGTCATACGCACCATTTTAAATCTTGAACCAGATTAAAACTTTAGCACAGAAAAAATGATACTATTTGCATAGCACTTAAGGTGCTATGTACTTTTCCCCAAGACTATATACAGTGGAAACAAATAGTCTTAAAACAAAAACATAAATGAAAAATTTGATCAAAAGTTTTATGCAATTCCTCTTAACTTATTCGTCTGGTATGAGAGGGTAAATTTTTAACACTTTCCCCCTTTCTTCCATTTTGTTTAATTTCACCGTCTCCTCGAGCATTTTGGTTGAAAACGTCGCATTTCCGCACGCTATATTTAATTGGCACGTTTTGACGTCGGCCACTTTCAACTAATTGATCCCCATGTCTTGGCATCTGCCTTGACTAGAAAAACCTCATTATGGACAGAAAAAATAAGTTCCATGCATAGAGATACGAATAACATTTATTTAAACTATATTTTTATACCTTGTGGGCTTAAATACGGCGAATAATCGTGGTGTAAAGTTGTTTTCTGTATCATTTTTTTGTCAATTTTGACGAATGTCGATTGCGTCGGTGTTTTGTTTGGAAATGTATGTTACCGAATTTATTAGACAACATGGATATCTTAATTGAAAACTTCTGATATAAAATCGTACTTTATGTCAATTGATCAAATAACTATACGTGTTCTACGGCTAATTTAAAAAGAAATCAGATTTTTGATAACGTTTTGAAAATGCCGTTGTCATAGTGAACAAAGGGGAATAATCAAAAGAACTTCATCTGCAATGAAATATTACCAGCACATTGAAAAAACCTAAATCAATTGCAAATTTAACCAAGCAGTTAAATCATGGTTACTGTTTATGTCAGTTAAAGTTTTTTCTCCAAAGATAAACTGAAGACAATTTTATAAAAGAAATAAGATTACTGCGATTGATACATGTATTTAATGCAGTTATAATTTTTTATCTGCTTCACAGAAAAATCAATTACACATGTATATCATCAAAAGTGGACAAACAATTATAGTCATTAAATTTATATAGAATAGAATGGAATAGAATATTTTTGTCTACTAGATTTAATATTAATACAAAGATATAAAATAAAAAAAAAATCCTTTGAGATTTATAAAGTTCAAACTGATTGATTACTGTGCCAAACAAACCACAAATATTTAACAGTAAATATACAAATGGTATGATACTAAACCCCTAACGGGAAGGATTGTGCCTGATGTTCATATGATGAAATCATAATCTTTCAGTCAGTTTAATTGAAGTCTGGAGCTGGCATGTCAGTTAACTGCTACATTTGTAGTAGTCTGTTGTTATTTATGTATTATTGTCATTTTGTTTATTTTCTTTGGTTACATCTTCTGACATCATACTCGGACTTCTCTTGAACTGAATTTTAATGTGCGTATTGTTATGCGTTTACTTTTCTACATTAGCTAGAGGTATAGGGAGAGGGGCTCTCCTTTTAGTGAAAGAGTAGCCATTGATTAAATGTGCCACCAAATTAATCCTTAAATCAAGTTGGGTGTATCTTTTTTTTCTTTTTTTTTTACTTGGTTGAAATGGTCATACAATACAAAGCCATTTATTACACACAAATTAGTGAAAAGGAAGAAAAGAAGCTTCTTCCAACAGGATATTTTGACCGAAGTTGGTCACAAATATTAATATCAACACCATGAAAGTTTGCCTGGTAATTAGTAATAAATAAATTTGGTGAATTTACTGTCTTCCGATTGGTTAAAATAATCATACGCAAACATCTGTGTACGTTGTTATTCGTATTAATATATATCTTTGAGCCTTATTTTTGATAGAAATTTATTCATAATGAATGGCAATAATTTATTTTAAATTTATTGAACCATAAAACTAATTTTTGACTCTTCACATTTAACATAATCCGCTTCGCGGATTATTCAATGTGAAGAGTCAAAAATTAATTTTATGGTTCAATAAATTCAAAATAAATAACAGCCATTCATTAAATGATCCGTGGTCTTGTGATTTGTTCAACAGTACCATCTTTTTGCCTCCTTTCAGTAATATCACTCTAAAATAATTGGTATACAACAAGTAATATATTCTGTGAGTACATATGTTTTATGTGCTAAAGGTATCTCATTTATACATATATTCTGTATATATTAAGTAAATGTTTTGATTTATAAAGGATCAATTGCAAGGATAACACATTTTTAATTTAAACTAAAATAGTCGTATTAAAACATAGTTGATTGATTGTTTGCTGCTTAATGTCCAGTCACGAATACATCATCATGACATGGATTATAAGGAAGAGTAAACGTTTTTTTAGCTACTCGACATCTTTCAAAAACAGAGTCTAATAGAGGCCTAATTCTGGCAAGTTTGTCAGTAGAATCCGCCTCCGGCTCATTCACATGTAAATACTGTGTCAGCTTTTCATATCTTTTTACAGGCATGACCTCTTTTACACCTCCATTTGCAAGGAATTTATTTTTCGACCATAACAACTTGTAGTCCGGAACTTGTATAATCCCTATTAGAATTAGGATTCCTAGAAAAGATAAAATATACACTTTTTACTTTTTGTCATAAAAATGTTACTTTTAATATCACTTTTAAATATACATCATGTACATGTGGATATAGGCTGTACATACATATCTTGACATGTAAAATTTCTGTGTTAAACCTACTTCTACTTTTGAGAATTATAAAAATACATGTAACAAGCAAACACAATTTTAAAATATCAGACATGTATAAAGGCATGTACAAACCAATAAATATTTTAAATAAAAGCATGTGGTTTGATTGCCAATGAAACAACTCTCAATCCAAGTCACAATGAATAAAAAAAATAAACAATTATAGGTCAACATACAGCCTTCAACATAGAGCCAAGGCTTACATTTTGTACACAAAACAGCAAGCTATTTAAAGGAACCAAAAATGTAAAAAACCAAAAAATCTACAACATTAGAAAGGAGAAACACCTATGAACCGCATCAACAAACGACAACCACTGAATAACAGGCCTGTACATAAACAGTGCATAAAAATGCATACATCACATGTACATGTATATACAAATGTATATCAGTTTAATAAAGGGAATTTACTATGCATTTCAATTTAATTTTCTTACTATCAACCAAGCTTACAATAAATCGTACACGTATAACCATTGTTAGTTTGTACAGATATTGTTTTCACTTACCTAAATATGCAGACATTTCAGCAAAATCTGTCTCCGTTCAGTTTGTGTCATTTCGTCCGGCTAGCTGCTGTTTGCGTGTTGCATTTAGATTGGTCTCTTGGGCATGTTTACTAATCATGTTTGTGCCAGTTCACTAACATCATCATTCAATAATACTTTAGGTCCGGTACGTTCGTTAAACTGTCGAACACTTATATCTTGATTAGCCTCGCTCCATATTATCTGATTCATGTCAGCATGTCAGTATCATCATTTCCATCCTCCTGATCCTACACGATTTCATCATCAATATCATCTTCCTCCTCGCCAACCAACGGTTCATCTATATCAGATACATTCCCGTTATCCTCACCTTCAATACTTTCGTCGTCTGATATATTTTGAAGGGCTGGTCCAGACACAATTTGTTCTTAAACATCCCATACACTCGACCTGCCGGAGGCCGCCATATTTGTTATTGTCGTCTGTTATTAATACATTTGTGTACATGTGAGAATATCATGAATATTCATCGATTAAGTGTATAATGACCGCCCATTTCCTACGATAAGCACTGGCACTTGTCTCATTTATTGATTTTTAAATGTCACAACATTTATTTGTACGTTAAATTTTTACATTAACGTTTTGAAGACAAGATGCATGAAAAGCGTAGGAAAGCGTAGTTGCGGGGGAAGGGGATAAGCGTAAAAAGCGTATGCGCGGTGTAAGGGGGTAAGCGTAAAAAGCGTATATGCGTGGTAAAGTATTAAACTTGAAAAGGTTTTTGTTTTTTTTATGTAATCGTTAATATTATCTCATCAAATGAGCAAGATATATTCATGATCTTTCAACTGTTTTTGTTCTTATACATCCTTGGGTTTCAAATAATTGGCTCTGAGTGTTTTTTATGAAGGTAAATATATTGACCGTCTCAGGAAATGTTGCACACATTACAACTACTCTTATCACTATTACTAGTACTTCTAATACTATTTCTATTATTTGTATTACTACTGCTATAACTTATTGAATAACTATTGCTTCGAATTATATTACTGCTACTATTACTTTTACTTCTGTTTCTATTATTTCCATTTCTAAAAATTAGTAGCAATACTAAAAGTAGTAACAGAAATAGAAGAAGTAGTATTCTAATTCAATTTTTATGTAACCATTTTTTTTCATTGGCTAAAAGTTGACGTCATATCCACAGTTGACCAGACGTAACTAAGGAGGGACCCGCCATTTTGAATTGATTGAATCAACAAATGTTCGAATACTGCTATATAATAGAAATTATAACAACAGCTACCTCGAATTCGCCGTTTTAATGTAATTTTATCCGAATTTGAATCGTACAGGTAACGTAATATCCTCCAGTTTGTAAGTTTTCATTTGTATGACGTCACGTTTGTCCATGACGTCTTTGCGCCAAAATCATATGTAATGTTTCGCGTTTTTTTATTATTTGTCAAATTTAGACATTTTATCAAGTTTGATCGTATTATTTCTTTTTGTAATGCATTAGAATCGAAATAACAGTACTGTAGTTGAAGAGTTGCCAGTAAAACTGCATTTGTGACCGTCAAATCTACAATTGACGGTGGCAACTCTTCAACTACAGTACTGTTATTCCTCAAGTAATATGAATCGCAAAAGTAGTAGAAGTAGTTTTGGTCGTAAAAGTTCCTTAATAAGTTGCTGCAGTATTAAGAACAAATAATTGAAATAGTATTTAAAGAACTAGTAATAAAAGCAGTAGCAGTAGTAATAGAAGAAGAAAATATGGAAGCAGCTGTAGTAGAAGTAGTAAATGTAGTAATAACAGTAAGTAGACGAAGTATAATACGAAGTTGAAGTAGTTGTATAAGTAATAATAATTCTACAAGGAACAGTTAAAACAGTTGTAGCAGAAGTATTATCAGTAGTACTAGTAGAAAAACCAGGAATGGGACATACATTTTTTTGTTTGCAGTTTTTGTAGAAGACATAGTCTCATTGTCAGAAAAAAAAATAGCAGTAGTAGGAAAAGAATCAGAAGAAGTATATGATGTATTAGCAGAAGTAGAAGAAGAAGTAATAGAAGTAGAAACAGTAGTAGTTGTAGCAGAAGTAGTAGTAGTTACTTGAAATAATAGAAGTAGTACCTGTAGTAGAAAAATTGGTAGCAGTTGTAAAACATTAGTACCAGTTGTAGAAAAAGTAGGACAATAAATCAACTGTGAGCAGATGTAGTAGATTTAATAGTAGAATAGATGTGGTAGAAATAAAAAGTACAGGTAGTAGAAGAAGTATAATTAGTAGTACCAGTATTGAAGTAGTTATAGAAAGTTGCTTAAAAATTCTACTACTACTACTTCTGCTCCTCCTCCTACTACTACTACTACTACTTCTGCAACTACAGCTACAACAACTACTACTACTAAGACTACTACTACTACTACTACTACTACTACTACTACTACTACTACTACTACTACTTCAACAACAGCTACAACAACTAATACTAAGACTACTACTACTACTACTACTACTACTACTACTACTACTAATAATAATAATAATAATAATACTAGTACTACTACTACTACTTATACTACTACTACTACAACTTCAACTACAGCTACAACTACTACAACTACTACAACTATTACTACTACTACAACTACTACAACTATTACTACTACTACAAATACTACTATTACAAATACTATTATTATTATCATATCATGTTAGAACCAATATTGTATATGTAATGAGTTTCAGTTGGAACTATTTTCAGGCAATCTTAATATCTGTCAGGAATTGCCAGGAAAAACTGTCAGGAACTGTCAGCAGAACTGTTCCAAAACTGTTGAAGTAATAGTTATCCTGTCACTTTAATAACAAATTCTGAAGTTCGATCATTAACCTTTTTGGATTTTCTTTTCCCTATACAGCTTGAGATTTTCAAACATTTTGTTCTCGATCATCACTGAAGAGACATTGAGTGTTGAAATGCGCATCTGGTGCAGAGAAGTTGTTACCGTTAATGCTATTACTACCACTGCGTCGATGCCTCTGTCGATGGACGTATAGTCATCAGCCCAGTAGCCATACGCATTAAAATACGGATGTTGTGCTATTAAAATTTGCTGTTACAAAATTATATCAAAATATTTTAGATTAAGGAATGTATCCTCCTCATGCAAAGATCTGTTTTCTTGGCCGGTTTTGGTCATAATTGTTTTTTGTGTGTAGTTCTTCATCGTTTAAATAAGCTTTGGATTTTCAAATAGTTTGGTCTGGAGCATGACTAAAAAGATTCTGATTGGTTGTCAAACTTTGCATCTGGTGCAGAAGAATCGGTACCGTTTGTGTTAATGGGCAGTTTTAACCTAGTACATGTTTAACAGTTCTATCTTATAACATATCCTGGATATCTATCCCGAGAACCTTTTCTGAGAAACTTATTATTTGTATTTAGTTTTCTAATACATGTACATTAAAGTATTATTTTTTTTCATTCATTCTTTCTTTCTCAGATATATCTTTTAACTTCTTTTCATTTATTTGATTACATTTGTTTATTATTTTCATGTATTACTTATTCTCTCTATTATCTATTTTGTTTTAAATTCATTCAAATTTGTTCACATAAAATATTCATGAATATCTATGTTACCTGTGTTTATGAACCCTATTTAACTATAATTTAACTATTATGTCTGTTTGTTTTGTTCACACGGTGTTGTCAATATAATTAAAATTTTGTATACGACTGTCATACAATTGAGAGATTTAACAAGCTATAAAACCAGGTTTAATCCCCAATTTTCTGCTTAAGAAAATGCCGGTACCAAGTTCGGAATATGACAATTGTTATCCATTCGTTTTATATGTCTGAGCTTTTGATTTTACCATTTGATAAGGGACTTTCCGATTTCAGTTTTCCTTGTAGTTCGGTATTTTTTTATAATTTTACTTTTTAGCATATTCCACCGTTTCCATGTTCATACTAAAACACAAAGGTATTGGTAGAGAATATGTTATGAAGTGATTTTATCTTTGGTATTTCGCTGCATATTTGAAGATACTATGCTTTAACTTTATTTGCCAATATATTTGTTTTGTGTGGGGTTTCTTTCATTCATTGAAATATTACAATTCCTGAACACACGTTGATGTTAAAGTAACTAGTAGAGTTCACGCATGTCTAAAACATGTCCTTATATACATTCACATTAGATGGGTATACTGCTGGTAAATGTGATTCGGTGTTTTAATGAAAACAATAAGATAAATCGAAGATAAGCATAAATCGATACTAATTTGTCTTTAAACGTTGTATTACTACTCAAGTGCTAGAAGTACTCAGAATGTATTTACTTAAAATACTTGAAGAGGTGGAAGTTGTTCTATATTAGTATTTCCTGATAAATCACTTGAACAATTTTTGACAGTTCCATAACGTAATATAATATATTTTAAGTAATGTACTTTTTAATTTGTTTTTAATTTCTTTCTTCCATTTCTTTTTTAATTTGAGTTAATTTCTTAATTTAAGTTATTTCAGTGATCTTAATTACTGTGTTTTTATTCTTTTTTTGTCTATTCTACACATATCTATTTTCTTTTAAATGTATCAATATTATATCAATCAAACAGAATATCGATTAAGCGAAAACCAATTCGGGTTACAAACTAAAACTGAAGGGAACACATTAACTATAAAAGGAAAACAACAGAACAAAAGAAACAATGAACTGCAACAAAAACAAATGCCAACATACATAGAAACGGACTGCTTGATAACTGCCATATATTAATTGATGCTTTGTATTCAAAATATGATTTACTGGGAAAATGCAGATAACCGCCAATGTCCAAAATCACGATAGTATTACTGCTCTACATGAAGTCTGAACGAACTGATAAAATCTTATACAGATGGTGCATTCGTAGCAGGGATATATATGCTTACCATTTTGACGCACCGATCTAATTTTTTTCTGGAGCTGATGCGATTCTGTCGTGTTTTTTTTTTGTCGAGTAAAAATTTGAATAACTGTTGACTACTGTTAATCTATCCTAGATCCGATTGTAATAGGTCTACCCTAGAGAACTTATCTTAATAGATCTTCTCTTGAAGGAATCCTGATAGTTCTTCCGTAGAGTTAGTCGAAAGGGTTCTATATTTCCACCGTTTTAGATAGTTCTATCTAATTATGTAGTTATCTAAAACATTGATTTAGTTCATGTTACTCATTTGTTTTCTTTCTTTCTTTTCTGAATATTATACATGAATTTGAGTTACCTTATTTGATAAAACTCAGTATTTTTGTTTATTTATTTCTTGTTTTATATATCTATATATATATATAATGCCTAAATGATAACAACAATATGCATCACAGATAAAGATTAATGGATATAGAGGTAAACTGTAACGCAGTTTTTTATAATAATTTGCCTTTAAAAGTCTGATTGATACGCAAGTACCGGAAGCATTTTAAGTGTATCTACTTATATAAGTCTATAAAGCCTTGTAAACTGGTATAAAGAGACAATCCCAATGAAAATGTAACGATGACTGTGTAATCTAATTTTAGATATTTATCTTTTCTAATGATTTTAAGGAAAACATAGAACTTGTACTTTTTGCTATTAATTGTGAAAATCTTAGAAGCATCTCTTTTCTCTACTAAAGCCTTATAACATACATATATAATATTTTCGCCTAACAATGATTTAAAATATAGATTCATAGCAGAACTATTAATTAAAAAAAAAAATATGGCTTTCAAATTGATACTTTGTATTTATCATATGACTTTCAAGAAAATCCAGCTATCACAGACTGTTCTAATTTTATAGTTTATTCTATATTTCTATGTGATATAAAGTCACTGACCGTGAATAGGGTTAGGTCACGCCTACCACTTTTAAATTCATATTGAAATGTACACACTTCAGCGAGGTAATCACCGACACAAATCCCATATTTACCATACAAAACTGCACAATAAATGTGTAATTGCTATTGTTAATTGATAAAGATTCCTATTATTATTGACATATTGACTCATGATATATAAAAATTAAAGGTGGACTAACTTGACACATTGACGATACAAGGATTCGTCACAAAACGCAAGGAATGCTCTACATAACCTTAGGTTTTATAAAAAACAATGATAGCAAAGACTGTATTTTTTAATATATGTTTCTTTTTCTTTATTTGCCTATACTGAATTTTTTTTTTTTTTTGCAAATGTATTTTATCCTACAATTATTCGAATACGCATGCAAACGATACTTTTATAATAAATAATAGTTTGATTATAATGTATCTGAAGCATTTGTTTATACTAGTATATATTCATATTCAATAAATATATTACTTGTAATTTTCGTTCAGTTTTTAATTTTAACTTTTAGATAAATGATAATTAGATGTAAAATTATATGCAGATGTCTAATATAATTTACCATAATAGTATTATCTCTTCTCAAGTATCGGAAGCACTCAATGTGCAACTACTTATCATAACCTACATACAAGAAAACATATAATAACGAATGTACGAATGATAAATATCTGATTGAACAGTTTAATAGCATAATAGGTCATATTTGATATGTTCTTGATAACCTTTGAGAGTGTTAGATTATCTACGAGGAAAGTAGGAGTTGGAAGGTATTAGAATTGTGTAACAGGAGGGAAACGGATGTACAAGTAATTATCATCTTCTTGAAATTAGACCATAACATCGTTATCTTTGATAAATGCTTCATTAACCGATATACAAAACATAAGATTACTATTACACAATAGTCTCAGATCAAACTAATCAACTATCTATTAAACATCATGAATGTCATAGTGAATTTCCTCATAATTGTATAATTGATATAAATGAACCTAATATCTGGAGAACACAATTAATACTATATATTTTTGTTTGACTTGCGATAAAAATATTGTGCTTTCTCAAAATATCTTTGTTCAAACGTTAAAAACCGGTTTTATATAAAATTGAGTATTACCTCAAATACATTTGCTTTAAACTACACATATTGGTATGTATAACATAAAAAGTAAGTCTCATTAAAGATTGGGTTAAATGAAATGTAATCAAATTGAGATTGCAAATAAACATAACAGAATACATTATCGTAAGTTAGAAATAGAACATATTTTAAATTCACGTGTTTCGTTATTAAATTAAAATAACAAATCTGATAAACTTGAGATATCCTATACGGTAAATTCACCTAAAAGGTATAATACAAAAATACCGAACTCCAAGGAAAATTTAAAACAGAAAGCCCCTTCTCAAATGTCAAAATCAAAGCTCAAACACATCAAATGAATATACACATAATTTATCCCTTTATTGTTGATGCGTAAGAAGCACTTCCAAATTGACTTTCATAAGAAACGCTGATACCAAAAACAAAAAACAATAAACCAAAGGTTGTGTATGTACTTTTAAATACAGAGAAACAATTGTGATTAGTTCTAATCAATCTCAAAATTTATCAGAAACGGTAAAAAAAAAAAAAACTGCTCTAGAAATGTCAGTCGATTAGAACCCCTTTGGAACAGTTTCTGACAATACCAGTTTTACCCTAGAACTGTTTTGGATTGTTCCGACTATGAATAGTCACAAACTGTTCTTGAAGATAACATATCATGATAATTCTAAAATATGACAGATTCAGACAGTTCTATATGATAACAGATCTTGAGAGATCTATCCTAGATCCGTACTTGGCAGTCTTATCTATATATATATAGTAATTTGAAGCAAATGCAATATTTTCAATTAGGTTATTTTGAACATACCTTTTCTTGCTTTCATAAAACAATTTATTCAATTAATTTAATTAAGTTTATAAAGCTTATTATTCTATTTATAAATTTATTTTATTTTAAAAATGTATCTATGACATATGATATTGATTAATATTATGCCAAATCAATATGCATTGGTTCAATTTATGAAATATTTTTTTTGTGTGTATTCATGTATTTATCTTTTTAGCAATGTGTCTATTTTATATAATTGTTTTATATAATGGCAAACAACATATGCACGGGTAGCGTTGTTTTCTGTAGATTGCACAAGGCAATATTTCTAAAACAAAGTAGACCAAACAATCATAGTATTATCATGAAAGATTGTAGTATATGAAAGGTATAAGGTACAATCTGATTTTTTTGCAGATATTTTTTCTTTTACTTGGTGAGGTAATTTGCTTGTATACTAACATTTGTGAAAATCGCTCTCAGTTGTGTTTCCATTTATAGTTGTCTCATTGGCAATGCTACAACATCTTCTTATGTATTTAAAACAAGCTCCTGACTAGGCACAAAAACCTGAATAGTTATGTTAACGTGTACTGTTAAAAACTGTTATGTTAGTATTGATGTTGCCATACGAAGACATCATGGGGCATAGATGATTTGTTGTATTAATAATTGTGTTAATTCAAGATGCACTCCTCATTGTGACAACAAGGTGTTCCGTAACAAAGTGTTTCATGTACAGTATACAATCACAGCCGGACCACCATTTAGCAACAAAAGTCAAATCTGTAATAGTGTAGTATAAACATCTAACAAGTTTGTAATCAAATATATACTTCTCAGTAACAATGACATTAAACATAAACTGTCATTTATAATTTACTTTACATTACATTTCTAATCAAATACAGGTTGAAAACACAAAGAAGCTGCATCTACATTGAAATGAAATTTAAATACTTAACATGTTTAAGGGGAGACAAATCAAATAAAAAAATGTATTGATGGACAAATTTCAGATGAAAAAAATATCACTTACATCATCTTTTAACACATGTTGTTAATTGATAATATGCATCAAGTATGTTTTACATTTAACATGTTAAAATACAAAGTACTTATAAAAGCATAATTATTATGAAATAGTTTATGTTTATTTCTGTATTTTTTTAACATGACGTCATTGTCATTTTCTTAATACTTGCATCGATCAAATCACGTCTTTCAGCTAAAATCCATGCCATTAACCAATCATTTGTTTATGTATGGTTCATTGTGACAACAAAGTGCTCTTTCGCAATATGGTATTTTTCATCTATGTGATGGTATAGTATAGAATCACAACCAGCCCACCGTTCAGCGACAAAAGTAAATTCTATAGCAATGCAGTATAAACCAAGTGCAGAAATTCATAACAGAAATCATACACGAGGTGAGATCCACTTTGGTGAGGTTCAGTCTTATCATTCATGAGATGGTCTAGAGATTCACGTTGGGAAATTTGGTCTAATCATACATGAGATGGTCTACAGATTTACGTTGGTGAGGTTCAGTCTTATCATACATGAGATGGTCTACAGATTCACGTTGGTACGGTTCAGTCTTATCATACATGAGATGGTCTACAGATTCACGTTGGTGAGGTTTCGTCTTATCATATATGAGATGGTCTAAAGATTCACGTTGGTGAGGTTTAGTCTTATCATACATGAGATAGCCGAGAGATTCACGTTGGTGAGGTTCAGTCTAATCATACATGAGATGGTCTACAGATTCACGATGGTGAGGTTCAGTCTAATCATAAGTGTAATGGCCGACAGATTCACGTTGGTGAGGTTCAGTACTATCATACATGAGATGGTCTACAGAATCACTTTGGTGAGGTTTAGTCTGATCATACATGAGATGGTCTACAGATTCACGTTGGTGAGGTTAAGTCTTATCATACATGAGATTGCCTACATATTCACTTTGGTGATGTTCAGTCTGATCATACATGAGATGGTCTTCAGATTCACGTTGATGAGGTTCAGTCTTATCATACATGAGCTGGTCTTCAGATTCACTTTGGTGAGGTTCAGTCTGATCATACATGAGATGGTCTACAGATTCACTTTGATGAGAGTCAGTCTTATTGTACATGAGATGGTCTACAGATTCACGTTGGTGAGGTTCAGTCTTATCATACATTGAATGAGTTCGTCTGTCCTTCGTTGAAAGTTCACTGTGCAGTTCTTCGTGAATGACAGTAAGTTTTATTTTCTTTCAGAACGATAGCTCTTTGTTTTGAAGAATCAACCTGGACGATATCAAGTTTCAATGAAATTTGCTTCAAGGCATACTATAATGACCTGTGTAAGGTCATCATTTTTTCCTGATTAAAATGCAATATATAGTTTACTTAAACATTCAATTCATTTGATAGTTAAAGTGCGTTGTTGCCTGACAATGGAAATATAAAGTTTCCTAAAACATTCAATTAAGTTGACAGTTAGTTTTAGTGCTTTGTTGCCTGACAATGGAAATATAAGAGCAGACGATTTTACTACGAAAGAAATTGCTACAAATAATGCTACAGCCTGAACTGCAGATACTATATATTGATGATCCTGTAAATCTTGAAGCGAAGCTACAATAACAACCCCCCCCCCCCCTTTTCCAAAAAAAAAGAAAGAAAAAAAATAAACTAAGAAACAAACATGCAAAGACTGCTAGATGCAATTGGTTCAAAGTGACCATAAAAGATATGAAACATTATTTACGGAACAGATTCTGCTATTTATTGAAGCCACGGAGGTGATTTAAATATTCTTGCACCCTTTACACAATCATTCACAAAACTTCATATTATTTTTCTTTACCTGTATGTACAAACGCAAGATCTTTATAAAATGTATATCAAAGGTGTATATCAAAAGTGTCAATGTTTATCAACTATTTTTATAAGAGATGTGTCTGCTGGAGATACAAATTATATAGAAAATTGAATTGTTAGTGCTCGCACGTGTACAATTTCTTGCCAACGAATTTATGAAATTTCGTATTGCCCTTGAATGCATTATTACAGAGCGAGACCTTTATGCGCCATGTACATATAAATATTTTCGTTTGATGGAGATCTTATCTTGTGTGCACCAGTTTGAAATATCGTGCGCACGACTTTGAAACTCATGCGCGATAACTTAAAACTAATGTGCACGACTAGGAAACTCCTGAGTATGATTTATGAATTATGAATATTTGCCTTTATTGCGCATAACTTTAAAAGACATTTTGACTTACTCTATGCGGGTTTGAAGTTGTGTGCTACATTTTGAAGGTCCTGTGCACGAGTTTAATAGTCATACGCACCATTTTAAATCTTGAACCAGATTAAAACTTTAGCACAGAAAAAATGATACTATTTGCATAGCACTTAAGGTGCTATGTACTTTTCCCCTAGACTATATACAGTGGAAACAAATAGTCTTAAAACAAAAACATAAATGAAAAATTTGATCAAAAGTTTTATGCAATTCCTCTTAACTTATTCGTCTGGTATGAGAGGGTAAATTTTTAACACTTTCCCCCTTTTTTCCATTTTGTTTAATTTCACCGTCTCCTCGAGCATTTTGGTTGAAAACGTCGCATTTCCGCACGCTATATTTAATTGGCACGTTTTGACGTCGGCCACTTTCAACTAATTGATCCCCATGTCTTGGCATCTGCCTTGACTAGAAAAACCTCATTATGGACAGAAAAAATAAGTTCCATGCATAGAGATACGAATAACATTTATTTAAACTATATTTTTATACCTTGTGGGCTTAAATACGGCGAATAATCGTGGTGTAAAGTTGTTTTCTGTATCATTTTTTTGTCAATTTTGACGAATGTCGATTGCGTCGGTGTTTTGTTTGGAAATGTATGTTACCGAATTTATTAGACAACATGGATATCTTAATTGAAAACTTCTGATATAAAATCGTACTTTATGTCAATTGATCAAATAACTATACGTGTTCTACGGCTAATTTAAAAAGAAATCAGATTTTTGATAACGTCTTGAAAATGCCGTTGTCATAGTGAACAAAGGGGAATAATCAAAAGAACTTCATATGCAATGAAATATTACCAGCACATTGAAAAAACCTAAATCAATTGCAAATTTAACCAAGCAGTTAAATCATGGTTACTGTTTATGTCAGTTAAAGTTTTTTCTCCAAAGATAAACTGAAGACAATTTTATAAAAGAAATAAGATTACTGCGATTGATACATGTATTTAATGCAGTTATAATTTTTTATCTGCTTCACAGAAAAATCAATTACACATGTATATCATCAAAAGTGGACAAACAATTATAGTCATTAAATTTATATAGAATAGAATGGAATAGAATATTTTTGTCTACTAGATATAATATTAATACAAAGATATAAAATAAAAAAAAAATCCTTTGAGATTTATAAAGTTCAAACTGATTGATTACTGTGCCAAACAAACCACAAATATTTAACAGTAAATATACAAATGGTATGATACTAAACCCCTAACGGGAAGGATTGTGCCTGATGTTCATATGATGAAATCATAATCTTTCAGTCAGTTTAATTGAAGTCTGGAGCTGGCATGTCAGTTAACTGCTACATTTGTAGTAGTCTGTTGTTATTTATGTATTATTGTCATTTTGTTTATTTTCTTTGGTTACATCTTCTGACATCATACTCGGACTTCTCTTGAACTGAATTTTAATGTGCGTATTGTTATGCGTTTACTTTTCTACATAAGCTAGAGGTATAGGGAGAGGGGCTCTCCTTTTAGTGAAAGAGTAGCCATTGATTAAATGTGCCACCAAATTAATCCTTAAATCAAGTTGGGTGTATCTTTTTTTTCTTTTTTTTTTACTTGGTTGAAATGGTCATACAATACAAAGCCATTTATTACACACAAATTAGTGAAAAGGAAGAAAAGAAGCTTCTTCCAACAGGATATTTTGACCGAAGTTGGTCACAAATAGTAATATCAACACCATGAAAGTTTGCCTGGTAATTAGTAATAAATAAATTTGGTGAATTTACTGTCTTCCGATTGGTTAAAATAATCATACGCAAACATCTGTGTACGTTGTTATTCGTATTAATATATATCTTTGAGCCTTATTTTTGATAGAAATTTATTCATAATGAATGGCAATAATTTATTTTAAATTTATTGAACCATAAAACTAATTTTTGACTCTTCACATTTAACATAATCCGCTTCGCGGATTATTCAATGTGAAGAGTCAAAAATTAATTTTATGGTTCAATAAATTCAAAATAAATAACAGCCATTCATTAAATGATCCGTGGTCTTGTGATTTGTTCAACAGTACCATCTTTTTGCCTCCTTTCAGTAATATCACTCTAAAATAATTGGTATACAACAAGTAATATATTCTGTGAGTACATATGTTTTATGTGCTAAAGGTATCTCATTTATACATATATTCTGTATATATTAAGTAAATGTTTTGATTTATAAAGGATCAATTGCAAGGATAACACATTTTTAATTTAAACTAAAATAGTCGTATTAAAACATAGTTGATTGATTGTTTGCTGCTTAATGTCCAGTCACGAATACATCATCATGACATGGATTATAAGGAAGAGTAAACGTTTTTTTAGCTACTCGACATCTTTCAAAAACAGAGTCTAATAGAGGCCTAATTCTGGCAAGTTTGTCAGTAGAATCCGCCTCCGGCTCATTCACATGTAAATACTGTGTCAGCTTTTCATATCTTTTTACAGGCATGACCTCTTTTACACCTCCATTTGCAAGGAATTTATTTTTCGACCATAACAACTTGTAGTCCGGAACTTGTATAATCCCTATTAGAATTAGGATTCCTAGAAAAGATAAAATATACACTTTTTACTTTTTGTCATAAAAATGTTACTTTTAATATCACTTTTAAATATACATCATGTACATGTGGATATAGGCTGTACATACATATCTTGACATGTAAAATTTCTGTGTTAAACCTACTTCTACTTTTGAGAATTATAAAAATACATGTAACAAGCAAACACAATTTTAAAATATCAGACATGTATAAAGGCATGTACAAACCAATAAATATTTTAAATAAAAGCATGTGGTTTGATTGCCAATGAAACAACTCTCAATCCAAGTCACAATGAATAAAAAAAATAAACAATTATAGGTCAACATACAGCCTTCAACATAGAGCCAAGGCTTACATTTTGTACACAAAACAGCAAGCTATTTAAAGGAACCAAAAATGTAAAAAACCAAAAAATCTACAACATTAGAAAGGAGAAACACCTATGAACCGCATCAACAAACGACAACCACTGAATAACAGGCCTGTACATAAACAGTGCATAAAAATGCATACATCACATGTACATGTATATACAAATGTATATCAGTTTAATAAAGGGAATTTACTATGCATTTCAATTTAATTTTCTTACTATCAACCAAGCTTACAATAAATCGTACACGTATAACCATTGTTAGTTTGTACAGATATTGTTTTCACTTACCTAAATATGCAGACATTTCAGCAAAATCTGTCTCCGTTCAGTTTGTGTCATTTCGTCCGGCTAGCTGCTGTTTGCGTGTTGCATTTAGATTGGTCTCTTGGGCATGTTTACTAATCATGTTTGTGCCAGTTCACTAACATCATCATTCAATAATACTTTAGGTCCGGTACGTTCGTTAAACTGTCGAACACTTATATCTTGATTAGCCTCGCTCCATATTATCTGATTCATGTCAGCATGTCAGTATCATCATTTCCATCCTCCTGATCCTACACGATTTCATCATCAATATCATCTTCCTCCTCGCCATCCAACGGTTCATCTATATCAGATACATTCCCGTTATCCTCACCTTCAATACTTTCGTCGTCTGATATATTTTGAAGGGCTGGTCCAGACACAATTTGTTCCTAAACATCCCATACACTCGACCTGCCGGAGGCCGCCATATTTGTTATTGTCGTCTGTTATTAATACATTTGTGTACATGTGAGAATATCATGAATATTCATCGATTAAGTGTATAATGACCGCCCATTTCCTACGATAAGCACTGGCACTTGTCTCATTTATTGATTTTTAAATGTCACAACATTTATTTGTACGTTAAATTTTTACATTAACGTTTTGAAGACAAGATGCATGAAAAGCGTAGGAAAGCGTAGTTGCGGGGGAAGGGGATAAGCGTAAAAAGCGTATGCGCGGTGTAAGGGGGTAAGCGTAAAAAGCGTATATGCGTGGTAAAGTATTAAACTTGAAAAGGTTTTTGTTTTTTTTATGTAATCGTTAATATTATCTCATCAAATGAGCAAGATATATTCATGATCTTTCAACTGTTTTTGTTCTTATACATCCTTGGGTTTCAAATAATTGGCTCTGAGTGTTTTTTATGAAGGTAAATATATTGACCGTCTCAGGAAATGTTGCACACATTACAACTACTCTTATCACTATTACTAGTACTTCTAATACTATTTCTATTATTTGTATTACTACTGCTATAACTTATTGAATAACTATTGCTTCGAATTATATTACTGCTACTATTACTTTTACTTCTGTTTCTATTATTTCCATTTCTAAAAATTAGTAGCAATACTAAAAGTAGTAACAGAAATAGAAGAAGTAGTATTCTAATTCAATTTTTATGTAACCATTTTTTTTCGTTGGCTAAAAGTTGACGTCATATCCACAGTTGACCAGACGTAACTAAGGAGGGACCCGCCATTTTGAATTGATTGAATCAACAAATGTTCGAATACTGCTATATAATAGAAATTATAACAACACCTACCTCGAATTCGCCGTTTTAATGTAATTTTATCCGAATTTGAATCGTACAGGTAACGTAATATCCTCCAGTTTGTAAGTTTTCATTTGTATGACGTCACGTTTGTCCATGACGTCTTTGCGCCAAAATCATATATAATGTTTCGCGTTTTTTTATTATTTGTCAAATTTAGACATTTTATCAAGTTTGATCGTATTATTTCTTTTTGTAATGCATTAGAATCGGAATAACAGTACTGTAGTTGAAGAGTTGCCAGTAAAACTGCATTCGTGACCGTCAAATCTACAATTGACGGTGGCAACTCTTCAACTACAGTACTGTTATTCCTCAAGTAATATGAATCGCAAAAGTAGTAGAAGTAGTTTTGGTCGTAAAAGTTCCTTAATAAGTTGCTGCAGTATTAAGAACAAATAATTGAAATAGTATTTAAAGAACTAGTAATAAAAGCAGTAGCAGTAGTAATAGAAGAAGAAAATATGGAAGCAGCTGTAGTAGAAGTAGTAAATGTAGTAATAACAGTAAGTAGACGAAGTATAATACGAAGTTGAAGTAGTTGTATAAGTAATAATAATTCTACAAGGAACAGTTAAAACAGTTGTAGCAGAAGTATTATCAGTAGTACTAGTAGAAAAACCAGGAATGGGACATACATTTTTTTGTTTGCAGTTTTTGTAGAAGACATAGTCTCATTGTCAGAAAAAAAAATAGCAGTAGTAGGAAAAGAATCAGAAGAAGTATATGATGTATTAGCAGAAGTAGAAGAAGAAGTAATAGAAGTAGAAACAGTAGTAGTTGTAGCAGAAGTAGTAGTAGTTACTTGAAATAATAGAAGTAGTACCTGTAGTAGAAAAATTGGTAGCAGTTGTAAAACATTAGTACCAGTTGTAGAAAAAGTAGGACAATAAATCAACTGTGAGCAGATGTAGTAGATTTAATAGTAGAATAGATGTGGTAGAAATAAAAAGTACAGGTAGTAGAAGAAGTATAATTAGTAGTACCAGTATTGAAGTAGTTATAGAAAGTTGCTTAAAAATTCTACTACTACTACTTCTGCTCCTCCTCCTACTAATACTACTACTACTTCTTCAACTACAGCTACAACAACTACTACTACTAAGACTACTACTACTACTACTACTACTACTACTACTACTACTACTTCAACAACAGCTACAACAACTAATACTAAGACTACTACTACTACTACTACTACTACTACTACTACTACTAATAATAATAATAATAATACTACTTGTACTACTACTACTACTTATACTACTACTACTACAACTTCAACTACAGCTACAACTACTACAACTACTACAACTATTACTACTACTACAACTACTACAACTATTACTACTACTACAAATACTACTATTACAAATACTATTATTATTATCATATCATGTTAGAACCAATATTGTATATGTAATGAGTTTCAGTTGGAACTATTTTCAGGCAATCTTAATATCTGTCAGGAATTGCCAGGAAAAACTGTCAGGAACTGTCAACAGAACTGTTCCAAAACTGTTGAAGTAATAGTTATCCTGTCACTTTAATAACAAATTCTGAAGTTCGATCATTAACCTCTTTGGATTTTCTTTTCCCTATACAGCTTGAGATTTTCAAACATTTTGTTCTCGATCATCACTGAAGAGACATTGAGTGTTGAAATGCGCATCTGGTGCAGAGAAGTTGTTACCGTTAATGCTATTACTACCACTGCGTCGTTGCCTCTGTCGATGGACGTATAGTCACCAGCCCAGTAGCCATACGCATTAAAATACGGATGTTGTGCTATTAAAATTTGCTGTTACAAAATTATATCAAAATATTTTAGATTAAGGAATGTATCCTCCTCATGCAAAGCTCTGTTTCCTTGGCCGGTTTTGGTCATAATTGTTTTTTGTGTGTAGTTCTTCATCGTTTAAATAAGCTTTGGATTTTCAAATAGTTTGGTCTGGAGCATGACTAAAAAGATTCTGATTGGTTGTCAAACTTTGCATCTGGTGCAGAAGAATCGGTACCGTTTGTGTTAATGGGCAGTTTTAACCTAGTACATGTTTAACAGTTCTATCTTATGACATATCCTGGATATCTATCCCGAGAACCTTTTCTGAGAAACTTATTATTTGTATTTAGTTTTCTAATACATGTACATTAAAGTATTATTTTTTTTCATTCATTCTTTCTTTCTCAGATATATCTTTTAACTTCTTTTCATTTATTTGATTACATTTGTTTATTATTTTCATGTATTACTTATTCTCTCTATTATCTATTTTGTTTTAAATTCATTCAAATTTGTTCACATAAAATATTCATGAATATCTATGTTACCTGTGTTTATGAACCCTATTTAACTATAATTTAACTATTATGTCTGTTTGTTTTGTTCACACGGTGTTGTCAATATAATTAAAATTTTGTATACGACTGTCATACAATTGAGAGATTTAACAAGCTATAAAACCAGGTTTAATCCCCAATTTTCTGCTTAAGAAAATGCCTGTACCAAGTTCGGAATATGACAATTGTTATCCATTCGTTTTATATGTCTGAGCTTTTGATTTTACCATTTGATAAGGGACTTTCCGATTTCAGTTTTCCTTGTAGTTCGGTATTTTTTTATAATTTTACTTTTAGCATATTCCACCGTTTCCATGTTCATACTAAAACACAAAGGTATTGGTAGAGAATATGTTATGAAGTGATTTTATCTTTGGTATTTCGCTGCATATTTGAAGATACTATGCTTTAACTTTATTTGCCAATATATTTGTTTTGTGTGGGGTTTCTTTCATTCATTGAAATATTACAATTCCTGAACACACGTTGATGTTAAAGTAACTAGTAGAGTTCACGCATGTCTAAAACATGTCCTTATATACATTCACATTAGATGGGTATACTGCTGGTAAATGTGATTCGGTGTTTTAATGAAAACAATAAGATAAATCGAAGATAAGCATAAATCGATACTAATTTGTCTTTAAACGTTGTATTACTACTCAAGTGCTAGAAGTACTCAGAATGTATTTACTTAAAATACTTGAAGAGGTGGAAGTTGTTCTATATTAGTATTTCCTGATAAATCACTTGAACAATTTTTGACAGTTCCATAACGTAATATAATATATTTTAAGTAATGTACTTTTTAATTTGTTTTTAATTTCTTTCTTCCATTTCTTTTTTAA
Organism: Mytilus galloprovincialis; assembly: GCF_965363235.1. NCBI lineage: Eukaryota > Metazoa > Mollusca > Bivalvia > Mytilida > Mytilidae > Mytilus > Mytilus galloprovincialis. The sequence continues at coordinate 3,079,614 of NC_134847.1, forward strand.
TTTGAGTTAATTTCTTAATTTGAGTTAATTTCTTAATTTAAGTTATTTCAGTGATCTTAATTACTGTGTTTTTATTCTTTTTTTGTCTATTCTATACATATCTATTTTCTTTTAAATGTATCAATATTATATCAATCAAACAGAATATCGATTAAGCGAAAACCAATTCGGGTTACAAACTAAAACTGAAGGGAACACATTAACTATAAAAGGAAAACAACAGAACAAAAGAAACAATGAACTGCAACAAAAACAAATGCCAACATACATAGAAACGGACTGCTTGATAACTGCCATATATTAATTGATGCTTTGTATTCAAAATATGATTTACTGGAAAAATGCAGATAACCGCCAATGTCCAAAATCACGATAGTATTACTGCTCTACATGAAGTCTGAACGAACTGATAAAATCTTATACAGATGGTGCATTCGTAGCAGGGATATATATGCTTACAATTTTGACGCACCGATCTAATTTTTTTCTGGAGCTGATGTGATTCTGTCGTGTTTTTTTTTTTGTCGAGTAAAAATTTGAATAACTGTTGACTACTGTTAATCTATCCTAGATCCGATTGTAATTGGTCTACCCTAGAGAACTTATCTTAATAGATCTTCTTTTGAACGAATCCTGATAGTTCTTCCGTAGAGCTAGTCGATAGGGTTCTATATTTCCACCGTTTTAGATAGTTCTATCTAATTATGTAGTTATCTAAAACATTGATTTAGTTCATGTTACTCATTTGTTTTCTTTCTTTCTTTTCTGAATATTATACATGAATTTGAGTTACCTTATTTGATAAAACTCAGTATTTTTGTTTATTTATTTCTTGTTTTATATATCTATATATATATATATAATGCCTAAATGATAACAACAATATGCATCACAGATAAAGATTAATGGATATAGAGGTAAACTGTAACGCAGTTTTTTATAATAATTTGCCTTTAAAAGTCTGATTGATACGCAAGTACCGGAAGCATTTTAAGTGTATCTACTTATATGTCTATAAAGCCTTGTAAACTGGTATAAAGAGACAATCCCAATGAAAATGTAACGATGACTGTGTAATCTAATTTTAGATATTTGTCTTTTCTAATGATTTTAAGGAAAACATAGAACTTGTACTTTTTGCTATTAATTGTGAAAATCTTAGAAGCAGTAGTAAAGCCTTATAACATACATATATAATATTTTCGCCTCACAATGATTTAAAATATAGATTCATAGCAGAACTGTAAATTAAAAAAAATATGGCTTTCAAATCGATACTTTGTATTTATCATATGACTTACAAGAAAATCCAGTTATCACAGACTGTTCTAATTTTATAGTTTATTTTATATTTCTATGTGATATAAAGTCACTGACCGTGAATAGGGTTAGGTCACGCCTACCACTTTTAAATTCATATTGAAATGTACACACTTCAGCGAGGTAATCACCGACACAAATCCCATATTTATCCTACAAAACTGCACAATAAATATGTAATTGCTATTGTTAATTGATAAATGTTGATAGTTTCTTACATTCATTTCTTATTCTTGATATTTTATTATGAAATCTGCCACACTCGTTCATCAATCTTCATGAATTTTATAATTTTCTTTATCACAGTCTAAATTTAGAAATTCATATCCGTCAAAGTAAGAAACTTTTCTAGGGTGAACCTTTTTATAATATTTATAAAAAGCAAAATGATAACACAAGATGGGTATCAAATTGTTTCAGATCGGAGTATAAAGATTCCTATTATTATTGACATATTGACTCATGATATATAAAAATTAAAGGTGGACTAACTTGACACATTGACGATACAAGGATTCGTCACAAAACGCAAAGAATGCTCTACATAACCTTAGGTTTTATAAAAAAAAAATGATAGTAAAGACTGTATTTTTTAATATATGTTTCTTTTTCTTCATTTGCCTATACTGAATTTTTTTTTTTTTTTTGCAAATGTATTGTATCCTACAATTATTCGAATACGCATGCAAACGATACTTTTATAATAAATAATAGTTTGATTATAATGTATCTGAAGCATTTGTTTATACTAGTATATATTCATATTCAATAAATATATTACTTGTAATTTTCGTTCAGTTTTTAATTTTAACTTTTAGATAAATGATAATTAGATGTAAAATTATATGCAGATGTCTAATATAATTTACCATAATAGTATTATCTCTTCTCAAGTATCGGAAGCATTCAATGTGTAACTACTTATCATGACCTACATACAAGAAAACATATAATAACGAAGGTACGAATGATAAATATCTGATTGAACAGTTTAATAGCATAATAGGTCATATTTGATATGTTCTTGATAACCTTTGAGAGTGTTAGATTATCTACGAGGAAAGTAGGAGTTGGAAGGTATTAGAATTGTGTAACAGGAGGGAAAAGGATGTACAAGTAATTATCATCTTCTTGAAATTAGAACATAACATCGTTATCTTTGATAAATGCTTCATTAACCGATATACCAAACCTGAGATTACTATTACGCAGTAGTCTCAGATCAAACTAATCAACTATCTATTAAACATCCTGAATGTCATAGTGAATTTCCTCATAATTGTATAATTGATATAAATGAACCTAATATCTGGGGAACACAATTAATACTATATATTTGTGTTTGACTTGCGATAAAAATATTGTGCTTTCTCAAAAAATCTTTGTTCAAACGTTAAAAACCGGTTTTATATAAAATTGAGTATTATACCTCAAATATATTTGCTTTAAACTACACATATTGGTATGTATAACATGAAAAGTAAGTCTCATTAAAGATTGGGTTAAATGAAATGTAATCAAATTGAGATTGCAAATAAACATAACAGAATACATTATCGTAAGTTAGAAATAGAACATATTTTAAATTCACGTGTTTCGTTATTAAATTAAAATGACAAATCTGATAAACTTGAGATATCCTATACGGTAAATTCACATAAAAATACCGAACTCCAAGGAAAATTTAAAACAGAAAGCCCCTTCTCAAATGTCAAAATCAAAGCTCAAACACATCAAATGAATATACACATAATTTATCCCTTTATTGTTGATGCGTAAGAAGCACTTCCAAATTGACTTTCATAAGAAACGCTGATACCAAAAACAAAAAACAATAAACCAAAGGTTGTGTATGTACTTTTAAATACAGAGAAACAATTGTGATTAGTTCTAATCAATCTCAAAATTTATCAGAAACGGTAAAAAAACAAAAAAACTGCTCTAGAAATCTAGAAATGTCAGTCGATTAGAACCCCTTTAGAACAGTTTCTGACAATACCAGTTTTACCCTAGAACTGTTTTGGATTGTTCCGACTATGAATAGTCACAAACTGTTCTTGAAGATAACATATCATGATAATTCTAAAATATGACAGATTCAGACAGTTCTATATGATAACAGATCTTGAGAGATCTATCCTAGATCCGTACTTGGCAGTCTTATCTATTTATATAGTAATTTGATGCAAATGCAATATTTTCAATTAGGTTATTTTGAACATACCTTTTCTTGCTTTCATAAAACAATTTATTCAATTAATTTAATTAAGTTTATAAAGCTTATTATTCTATTTATAAATTCATTTTATTTTAAACATGTATCTATGACATATGATATTGATTAATATTATGCCAAATCAATATGCATTGGTTCAATTTATGAAATATTATTTTTGTGTGTATTCATGTAATTATCTTTTTACCAATGTGTCTATTTTATATAATTGTTTCATATAATGGCAAACAAAATATGCACGGGTAGCGTTGTTTTCTGTAGATTGCACAAGGCAATATTTCTAAAACAAAATAGACCAAACAATCATAGTATTATCATTAAAGATTGTAGTATATGAAAGGTATAAGGTACAATCTGATTTTTTTGCAGATATTTTTTCTTTTACTTGGTGAGGTAATTTGCTTGTATACTAACATTTGTGAAAATCGCTCTCAGTTGTGTTTCCATGTATAGTTGTCTCATTGGCAATGCTACAACATCTTCTTATGTATTTAAAACAAGCTCCTGACTAGGCACAAAAACCTGAATAGTTATGTTAACGTGTACTGTTAAAAACTGTTATGTTAGTATTGATGTTGCCATACGAAGACATCATGGGGCATAGATGATTTGTTGTATTAATAATTGTGTTAATTCAATATGCACTCCTCATTGTGACAACAAGGTGTTCCGTAACAAAGTGTTTCATGTACAGTATACAATCACAGCCGGACCACCATTTAGCAACAAAAGTCAAATCTGCAATAGTGTAGTATAAACATCTAACAAGTTTGTAATCAAATATATACTTCTCAGCAACAATGACATTAAACATAAACTGTCATTTATAATTTACTTTACATTACATTTCTAATCAAATACAGGTTGAAAACACAAAGAAGTTGCATCTACATTGAAATGAAATTTAAATACTTAACATGCTTAAGGGGAGACAAATCAAATAAAAAAATGTATTGATGGACAAATTTCAGATGAAAAAAAATATCACTTACATCATCTTTTAACACATGTTGTTAATTGATAATATGCATCAAGTATGTCTTACATTTAACATGTTTAAATACAAAGTACTTATAAAAGCATAATTATTATGAAATAGTTTATGTTTATTTCTGTATTTTTGTAACATCACGTCATTGTCATTTCCTTAATACTTGCATCGATCAAATCACGTCTTTCAGCTAAAATCCATGTCATTAACCAATCATTTGTTTATGTATGGTTCATTGTGACAACAAAGTGCTATTTCGCAATATGGTATTTTTCATCTATGTGATGGTATAGTATAGAATCACAACCAGTCCACCGTTCAGCGACAAAAGTAAATTCTATAGCAATGCAGTATAAACCAAGTGAAGAAATTCATAACAGAAATCATACACGAGGTGAGATCCACTTTGGTGAGGTTCAGTCTTATCATTCATGAGATGGTCTACAGATTCACGTTGGGAAATTTGATCTAATCATACATGAGATGGTCTACAGATTTACGTTGGTGAGGTTCAGTCTTATCATACATGAGATGGTCTACAGATTCACGTTGGTACGGTTCAGTCTTATCATACATGAGATGGTCTACAGATTCACGTTGGTGAGGTTTCGTCTTATCATATATGAGATGGTCTAAAAATTCACGTTGGTGAGGTTTAGTCTTATCATACATGAGATGGCCGAGAGATTCACGTTGGTGAGGTTCAGTCTAATCATACATGAGATGGTCTTCAGATTCACGATGGTGAGGTTCAGTCTAATCATAAGTGTGATGGCCGACAGATTCACGTTGGTGAGGTTCAGTATTATCATACATGAGATGGTCTACAGAATCACTTTGGTGAGGTTCAGTCTGATCATACATGAGATGGTCTACAGATTCACGTTGGTGAGGTTAAGTCTTATCATACATGAGATTGCCTACATATTCACTTTGGTGATGTTCAGTCTTATCATACATGAGATGGTCTACAGATTCACTTTGATGAGAGTCAGTCTTATCATACATGAGATGGTCTACAGATTCACGTTGGTGAGGTTCAGTCTGATCATACATTGAATGAGTTCGTCTGTCCTTCGTTGAAAGTTCACTGTGCAGTTCTTCGTGAATGACAGTAAGTTTTATTTTCTTTCAGAACGATAGCTCTTTGTTTTGAAGAATCAACCTGGACGATATCAAGTTTCAATGAAATTTGCTTCAAGGCATACTATAATGACCTGTGTAAGGTCATCATGTTTTCCTGATTAAAATGCAATATATAGTTTATTTAAACATTCAATTCATTTGATAGTTAAAGTGCGTTGTATCCTGACAATGGAAGTATAAAGTTTCCTAAAACATTCAATTCATTTGACAGTTAGTTTTAGTGCTTTGTTGCCTGACAATGGAAATATAAGAGCAGACGATTTTACTACGAAAGAAATTGCTACAAATACTGCTACAGCCTGAACTGCAGATACTATATATTGATGATCCTGTAAATCTTGAAGCGAAGCTACAATTACACCCCCCCCCCCCTTTTTCCAAAAAAAAAAAGAAAGAAAAAAAATAAACTAACAAACAAACAAGCAAAGATGCTAGATGCAATTGGTTCAAAGTGACCATAAAATATATGAAACATTTTTTACGGAACAGATTCTGCTATTTATTGAAGCCACGGAGGTGATTTAAATATTCTTGCACCCTTTACACAATCATTCACAAAGCTTCATATTATTTTTCTTTACCTCTATGTACAAATGCAAGATCTTTATAAAATGTATATCAAAGGTGTATATCAAAAGTGTCAATGTTTATCAACTATTTTTATAAGAGATGTGTCTGCTGGAGATACAAATTATATAGAAAATTGAATTGTTAGTGCTCGCACGTGTACAATTTCTTGCCAACGAATTTATGAAATTTCGTATTGCCCTTGAATGCATTATTACAGAGCGAGACCTTTATACGCCATGTACATATAAATATTTTCGTTTGATGGAGATCTTATCTTGTGCGCACCAGTTTGAAATATTGTGCGCACGACTTTGAAACTCATGCGCGATAACTTAAAACAAATGTGCACGACTAGGAAACTCCTGAGTATGATTTATGAATTATGAATATTTGCCTTTAATGCGCATAACTTTCAAAGACATTTTGACTTACTCTATACGGGTTTGAAGTTGTGTGCTACATTTTGAAGGTCCTGTGCACGAGTTTAATAGTCATACGCACCATTTTAAATCTTGAACCAGATTAAAACTTTAGCACAGAAAAAATGATACTATTTGCATAGCACTTAAGGTGCTATGTACTTTTCCCCAAGACTATATACAGTGGAAACAAATAGTCTTAAAACAAAAACATAAATGAAAAATTTGATCAAAAGTTTTATGCAATTCCTCTTAACTTATTCGTCTGGTATGAGAGGGTCAATTTTTAACACTTTCCCCTTTCTTCCATTTTGTTTAATTTCACCGTCTCCTCGAGCATTTTGGTTGAAAACGTCGCATTTCCGCACGCTATATTTAATTGGCACGTTTTGACGTCGGGCACTTTCAACTAATTGATCCCCATGTCTCGGCATCTGTCTTGACTAGAAAAACCTCATTATGGACAGAAAAAATAAGTTCCATGCATAGAGATACGAATAACATTTATTTAAACTATATTTTTATACCTTGTGGGCTTAAATACGGTGGATAATCGTGGTGTAAAGTTGTTTTCTGTATCATTTTTTTGTCAATTTTGACGAATGTCGATTGCGTCGGTGTTTTGTTTGGAAATGTATGTTACCGAATTTATTAGACAACATGGCTATCTTAATTGAAAACTTCTGATATAAAATCGTACTTTATGTCAATTGATTAAATAACTGTACGTGTTCTACGGCTAATTTAAAGAGAAATCAGATTTTTGATAACGTCTTGAAAATGCCGTTGTCATAGTGAACAAAGGGGAATAATCAAAAGAATTTCATCAAAAAACGTCGGTCTATTTCGATCCCACACATGCAATGAAATATTACCAGCACTTTGAAAAAACCTAAATCAATTGCAAATTTAACCAAGCAGTTAAATCATGGTTACTGTTTATGTCAGTTAAAGTTTTTTCTCCAAAGATAAACTGAAGACAATTTTATAAAAGAAATAAGCTTACTGCAATTGATACATGTATTTAATGCAGTTATAATTTTTTATCTGCTTCACAGAAAAATCAATTACACATGTATATCATCAAAAGTGGACAAACAATTATAGTCATTAAATTTATATAGAATAGAATGGAATAGAATATTTTTGTCTACTAGATTTAATATTAATACAAAGATATAAAATAAAAAAAAAAAATCCTTTGAGATTTATAAAGTTCAAACTCATTGATTACTGTGCCAAACAAACCACAAATATTTAACAGTAAATATACAAATGGTATGATACTAAACCCCTAACGGGAAGGATTGTGCCTGATGTTCATATGATGAAATCATAATTTTTCAGTCAGTTTAATTGAAGTCTGGAGCTGGCATGTCAGTTAACTGCTACATTTGTAGTAGTCTGTTGTTATTTATGTATTATTGTCATTTTGTTTATTTTCTTTGGTTACCTTTTCTGACATCAGACTCGGACTTCTCTTGAACTGAATTTTAATGTGCGTATTGTTATGCGTTTACTTTTCTACATTAGCTAGAGGTATAGGGAGAGGGGCTCTCCTTTTAGTGAAAGAGTAGCCATTAAATGTGCCACCAAATTAATCCTGAAATCAAGTTGGGTGTATCTTTTTTTTTTCTTTTTTTTTTACTTGGTTGAAATGGTCATACAATACAAAGCCATTTATTACAAACAAATTAGTGAAAAGGAAGAAAAGAAATTTCCACCACTTTTTTGAGCTTCTTCCAACAGGATATTTTGACCGAAGTTGGTCACAAATATTAATATCAACACCATGAAAGTTTGCCTGGTAATTAGTAATAAATAAATTTGGTGAATTTACTGTCTTCTGATTGGTTAAAATAACCATTTTAATGGCAACACGCCCACTCTAACGTTGTGTATTCATACGCAAACATCTGTGTACGTTGTTATTCGTATTTATATATATCTTTGAGCCTTATTTTTGATAGAAATTTATTTATAATGAATGGCAATAATTTATTTTAAATTTATTGAACCATAAAATTAATTTGTTGACTCTTCACATTTAACATAATCCGCTTCGCGGATTATTCAATGTGAAGAGTCAAAAATTAATTTTATGGTTCAATAAATTCAAAATAAATAACAGCCATTCATTAAATGATCCGTGGTCTTGTGATTTGTTTAACAGTAACATCTTTTTGCCCTCTTTCAGTAATATCACTCTAAAATAATTGGTATACAACGAGTACTATATTCTGTGAGTACATATGTTTTATGTGCTAAAAGTATCTCATTTATACATATATTCTATATATATTAAGTAAATGTTTTGATTTATAAAGGATCAATTGCAAGGATAACACATTTTTAATTTAAACTAAAATAATCGTATTAAAACATAGTTGATTGATTGTTTGCTACTTAATGTCCAGTCACGAATACATCATCATGACATGGATTATAAGGAAGAGTAAACGTTTTTTTAGCTACTCGACATCTTTCAAGAACAGAGTCTAATAGAGGCCTAATTCTGGCAAGTTTGTCAGTAGAATCCGCCTCCGGCTCATTCACATGTAAATACTGTGTCAGCTTTTCATATCTTTTTACAGGCATGACCTCTTTTACACCTCCATTTGCAAGGAATTTATTTGTCGACCATAACAACTTGTAGTCCGGAACTTGTATAATCCCTATTAGAATTAGGATTCCTAGAAAAGATAAAATATACACTTTTTACTTTTTGTCATAAAAATGTTACTTTTAATATCACTTTTAAATAAACATCATGTACATGTGGATATAGGCTGTACATACATATCTTGACATGTAAAATTTCTGTGCTAAACCTACTTCTACTTTTGAGAAATATAAAAATACATGTAACAAGCAAACACAATTTTAAAATATCAGACATGTATAAAGGCATGTACAAACCAATAAATATTTTAAATAAAAGCATGTGGTTTGATTGCCAATGAAACAACTCTCAATCCAAGTCACAATGAATAAAGAAAATAAACAATTATAGGTCAACATACAGCCTTCAACATAGAGCCAAGGCTTACATTTTGTACACAAAACAGCAAGCTATTTAAAGGAACCAAAAATGTAAAAAACAAAAGTCTTATCTACAACATGAGAAAGGAGAAATACCTATGAACCGCATCAACAAACGACAACCACTGAATAACAGGCCTGTACATAAACAGTGCATAAAAATGCATACATCACATGTACATGTATATACAAATGTATATCAGTTTAATAAAGGGAATTTACTATGCATTTCAATTTAATTTTCTTACTATCAACCAAGCTTACAATAAATCGTACACGTATAACCATTGTTAGTTTGTACAGATATTGTTTTCACTTACCTAAATATGCAGACATTTCAGCAAAATCTGTTTCCGTCCAGTTTGTGTCATTTCGTCCGGCTAGCTGCTGTTTGCGTGTTGCATTTAGGTTGGTCTCTTGGGCATGTTTACTAATCATGGTTGTGCCAGTTCACTAACATCAGCATTCAATAATACTTTAGGTCCGGTACGTTCGTTAAACTGTCGAACACTTATATCTTGATTAGCCTCGCTCCATATTATCTCATTCATGTCAGCATGTCAGTATCATCATTTCCATCCTCCTGATCCTACACGATTTCATCATCAATATCATCTTCCTCCTCGCTAACCAACGGTTCATCTATATCAGATACATTCCCGTTATCCTCACCTTCAATACTTTCGTCGTCTGATATTTTTTGAAGGGCTGGTCCAGACACAATTTGTTCCTAAACATCCCATACACTCGGCCTGCCGGAGGCCGCCATATTTGTTATTGTCGTCTGTTATTAATACATTTGTGTACATGTGAGAATATCATGAATATTCATCGATTAAGTGTATAATGACCGCCCATTTCCTACGATAAGCAGTGGTACTTGTCTCATTTATTGATTTTTAAATGTCACAACATTTATTTGTACGTTAAATTTTTACATTAACGTTTGAAGACAAGATACATGAAAAACGTAGGAAAGCGTAGTTGCGGGGGAAGGGGATAAGCGTAAAAAGCGTATGCGCGGTGTAAGGGGGTAAGCGTAAAAAGCTTATATGCGTGGTAAAGTATTAAACTTGAAAAGGTTTTTGTTTTTTTTATGTAATCGTTAATATTATCTTATAAAATGAGCAAGATATATTCATGATCTTTGTTGTTCAATCTTTTTTACCGCTCTTCAACTGTTTTTGTTCTTATACATCCTTGGGTTTCAAATAATTGGCGCTGAGTGTTTTTTATGAAGGTAAATATATTGACCGTCTCAGGAAATGTTGCACACATTACAACTACTCTTATTACTATTACTAGTACTAGTACTTCTAATACTATTTCTATTATTTGTATTACTACTGCTATAACTTATTGAATAACTATTGCTTCGAATTATATTACTGCTACTATTACTTTTACTTCTGTTTCTACTATTTCCATTTCTAAAAATTAGTAGCAATACTAAAAGTAGTAACAAAAATAGAAGAAGTAGTATTCTAATGCAATTTTTATGTAACCATTTTTTTTTCATTGGCTAAAAGTTGCCGTCATATCCACAGTTGACCAGACGTAACTAAGGAGGGACTCGCCATTTTGAATTGATTGAATCAACAAATGTTCGAATACTGCTATATAATAGAAATTATAACAACACCTACCTCGAATTCGCCGTTTTAATGTAATTTTATCCGAATTTGAATCGTACAGGTAACGTAATATCCTCCAGTTTGTAAGTTTTCATTTGTATGACGTCACGTTTGTCCATGACGTCTTTGCGCCAAAATCATATATAATGTTTCGCGTTTTTTTATTATTTGTCAAATTTAGACATTTTATCAAGTTTAATCGTATTATTTCTTTTTGTAATGCATTAGAATCGGAATAACAGTACTGTAGTTGAAGAGTTGCCAGTAAA